>NC_081556.1:133143519-133246019 GCF_963082655.1 Stomoxys calcitrans | reverse complement strand
GCATCTTTCTCTTTGACACCATGTCTGAAATCCCACGTGATCTGTCAAATACTAATGCATGAAAATCCTAACCTCAAAAAAATCACCCTTTATAACACGTATGTTGAAGGTTATGAAAAAAGCCGTTGTTCAAAATTTCACTAAAATTGGATAATAATTAAGCCCTTTAGTGGCTCAAGAAGTCAAGTCTCCAGATCTGTTTATATGACAGCTATATCAAGTTATGGACCGATATGAACAATACTTAGCACAGTTATTGGAAGTAATAGCGAAACACGTCATGCAATATTTCAGCCAAATCGGATAAGAATTTCGACCTCTGGAGGCTCAATTAGTCAAAACCCAAGAGTGGTTTATATGGCAGCTATATCAGGTTATGGACCGATTTTCACCATGCTGAACACAGTTTTTTGGAAGTGATACCAAAACACCTCGTGCAAAATTTCAGTCAAATCGGACGAGAATTGCGACCTCCAGAGGCGCAAGAAGTCAAGATCCAAGATCGGTTTATATGGCAGCTATATCAAAACATGGACCGACATGCCCCATTTACAATCCCAACTGACCTACACTTCTAAAAAGTAATTGTGCAAAATTTCAAGTGGCTAACTTTACTCCTTCGAAAGTTAGCGTGCTTTCGACAGACGGGTGGACGGATGGTCAGACAGACGGACGGACGGACGTGCATGGCTAGATCGACTTCAAATGTCATGTCGATCAAGAATATATATACTTCATGGAGTCTTAGATGAATATTTCGAGGAGTTGCAAACAGAATGACGAATTTCGTATACCCCCATCCTATGGTGGAGGGTATAAAAAAATTCTGGTCGTTTGAATTGGTAACACTTCGTGGTAGCCTGTATGACATTTAAGGTTCAGAAAGGTCAAACTTTTGCCAAGCTGACATATTAACAATATCCCTAGTTTCAATACAACATAAGGTGTAGAGTTGGGACTGTCCAAACATAATCTCTTACCTCTTAACCTTCAACGTCGAACCCAATGTAACTTCGATATTGTTTTTCGGATTGTTCCGTGAGTAAAACTAGTAAAAAGTCGTGCTACATCGACATTAATCGATACCAAAAGCGCATCATGTCTCCTCGTATTCCCCATTCCAACACATTTTTTAAATTTTTGCAAAGCAATAAAACTGTGATTAAATTAATTAGGGGTTAGCGGTTGACGTTTTAATACTGTTTGCATTTTTATGGGGCGTCTAAAGTTGTGCACATGAAAATGCATCACATGGCTTTGCCACTGTTGTTATTTAATGTGTTGGAGATTTTGTTTTGTAGATTGGGGAATCGAAACATTGGTTTTAACACGTAAAAGTTATTAGAGTTAATCGCATCGCAGAAAAATCATCAACCCAAAGGGTTGTTGTGGTGAAATGTTTTTTATGTTTTTATGAACTTTTTGAAAAAAAAAAAACAAACACAAATATTCTAATGAATTTGTAATGTGATATCATCATTTGATGACTTTGGTTGTGAAAAAAATATTACAAATAAAATAAACAAAATAACAAAAATGGTGGATATTAAAAAAAAAATAAAAAATTAAAAGCGTACTAAGTTAGTTCGGGGCGGATTTTATATACCCTACACACGTATTTATGAAATTCTTTGGCCGGTATCTCTTTAAAGACAAACAAAGGATAATGGAAAACAATTGCTGAGATTCCATTGCAGGATATTGTCCGGCTTTAGACCATTGTTTAATGCTTTTTATTCAAAGAAAAGTATAGCAAAAAACATTTAAAAGTCAACAAAAGTGTGTTGTTAGAAGCATTTGACTGGTTTTCCGTATCGCGATTTTATTTTCGACCAAGAAAAATCATTACCGGGAGACGTCAAATGGCTCATGGTGCTTTACAAAATGTGTTGTTAGAAGCATTTGACTGGTTTCCCGTATTGCGATTTCATTTTCGACCAAGAAAAATCATCACCGGGAGACGTCAAATGGCTCATGGTGCTTTACAACCATCCCAACTGGAGTAGGTTGTAAGCACACATCTAAATTTGAACTGGGCTCAAATCTTACTTCCCTTATTCAAATCCAACTAATCCAACAATCACAAAAATCTTTTGCAAAACTCTTTTGTTCTTCGCACGGCGATCGCCCAACGGTTGATGCTGCCAGTGCTGTTTTTGTGTATCAGCAGTCACCTACACCACATATGACGTGCCTTTCGTTTGGTTTTTCAATTGCTATGCTTTCTCAGCTTGCCAAGTTATGAGCTAATTAGGGCCGAACCAAGTAGGTTTGGCTGTTGGAAACCAAAGTGGAATTCATTGTGCAAAATTTCAGCTAAATCGGATTAGAATTGCTCCCTCTAGAGGCTCAAGAAGCGCAATCGGGAGATCGGTTTTTATTGGAGCTATATCAGGTTGTGAACCAGATTGGGCCATGCTTTACGCAGTTGTTGATGGTCAAACTAAAACTCTTCATGGAAAATTTCAGACAAATGGGATAGTAATTGCGCCCTATAGAGGGCGCTAGTCACGATCAGAGTTCGGATTATATGGGAGCTATATCAGGTAATGAATCGATTTGCACCATCCCTGGCGCAGTTGTTTGAAGTAAGAATAAAATACTTCATGCTAAATTTTAGACGAATCGGATAATATTTGCGCCCTCTAGCGGCTCAAGAAGTCAAGATCCGAAATCGGTTTATATAAGAGCTATATCAGGTAATGAACTATAATTAGATCATACTTGGCATAGCTATTGATGGTCAAACCAGAATACCTCATGTTAAATTGCAGGAAAATCGGATTATAATTGCGCCCTCTAGTGGCTCCAGAAGTCAAGATCCGAGATCGGTTTATATGGGACCCATATCGGGTTATTAACCGATTTGGACCATACTTGGCATAGCTGTTGCAAGTCAAAATAAAACACTTGGAGCAAAATTTCAGCCAAATCGGAAAAGAATTGCGCCCTCTAGAGGCTCAAGAAGTCAAGATTCCATATCGGTCCGATACATTTTAGGTCCGATGTGTTGCAAAGGGAATGATTAAATGAATATATGTCCTATCTTATGGTGGTGGGTATAGAAACAAATAAATAGTCACAGAAACAAGTAAAAACAAGTAAAGCGGGTTATGTTCGGTCTGGCCGAATATTGGGAACCCCCATCCATGGATTCTGCTAAATATTTTTACAAAACAAGTAAAAGCGTTCTAAGTTCAGACGGGCTGAATTTTGGTAACCCACCACCAAGGATTCTGCTAAATATTTTTACAAAATAAATTTAAGTTGAAGCACAAAATTTTATTCTACATACCAAACTTCAGTCAAACTAACCAAAATTAAAGCTTCTAGGAACCAAATAAGGATGATCGAGGGACCGGTTAACATATCAGGATATATCAGGTTATAGACTGCTTTGGACCCTATTTGCCACAGCTGTTGGAAGTCGTAACAGAACACCGCAAGCAAAATTTCAGCCAAATCGGACAAATATTGCGGTCAGTACAAAAATTGCGCCCTTCAGGGTCTCATGAAGTAAAATCGGGAGATCGGTTTTTATGGCAGCTATATCTAAATATGAACCGATTTGACCCATTTGCAATCCCCAAGGACCAACATCAATATTTCGTAACTGTGCAAAATTTCGAGCTGTTAGTTTTACGCGTTCGACCGCTATCATGACGCACACGGCTAGATCGACTCAGAATGTCGAGACGATCAAAAATATTTTGGGTTGCCCAAAAAGTAATTGCGGATTTTTTCATATAGTCGGCGTTGACAAATTTTTTCACAGCTTGTGACTCTGTAATTGCATTCTTTCTTCTGTCAGTTATCAGCTGTTACTTTTAGCTTGCTTTAGAAAAAAAGTGTAAAAAAAGTATATTTGATTAAAGTTCATTCTAAGTTTCATTCAAAATGCATTTACTTTCTTTTAAAAAATCCGCAATTACTTTTTGGGCAACCCAATATATACCAAACTTCTGTCAAGCCAACAAAAACTAAGCTTCTAGGAACCGAACAAAGATGATCGAGAGACCGGCTTACATAGAAGCTATATCAGGTTATAGACTGCTTTAGACCCTGTTTGCCACAGTTGTTGGAAGTCGTAACAGAACACAGCATGGAAAATTTCAGCCAAATCGGACAAAAAATGCGGGGCTCAAGAAGTCAAATCTGGAGATCGGTTTTTATGGGAGCTATATCTGAATCTGAACCGATTTGACCCATTTGCAATCCCCAAGAACCAACATCAATATTTAGTAACTGTGCAAAATTTCGAGTTGCTATCTTTACGCGTTCGAACGCTATCATGATATCGACGGACGGACATGGCTAGATCGACTCAGAATATCGAGACGATCAAGTCCCTTTATGGGGTCTTAGACGAGTATTTGGAGGTGTTACAAACGGAATGACTAGATTAGTATACCCCATCCTTTGGTGGGTATAAAAAATTTGTGCGAAATTTTTATACCCTCCACCATAGGATGGGGGTATACTAATTTCGTCATTCTGTTTGTAACAATATGCGTCTGAGACTCCATAAAGTATATATATTCTTGATCGTCGTGTCATTTTAAGTCGATATAGTCATATCCGTCCGTTGCTCCATCCGTCCGTCCGTCCATCCGTCCGTCCGTCTATCCGTCCGTCCGTCTATCCGTCCGTCCGTCCATCCGTCCGTCCGTCCGTTTGTCAGTCGAAAGCACGCTAACTTGCGAAGGAGTAAAGCTAGCCGCTTGAAATTTTCCACAAATACTTTTTATTTATGTAGGTCAGTTGGGATTGTAAATGGGCTAAATCGGTCCATGTTTTGATATAGCTGCCATATAAACCGATCTTGGGTCTTGACTTCTTGAGCCTCTAGAGGGCGCAACTCTCGTCCGATTGGACTAAAATTTTGTACGTGGTGTTTTGGTATCACTTGCAACGACTGTGTTAAGTATTATTCAAATCGGTGCATAATCTGCTTGAGCTGCCATATAAACCGATCTGGGATCTTGGCTTCTGAAGCCGCTAGAGGGCGCTATTCTCATCCGACTTGGCTAAAATTTTGGATGAGGTGTTTTGTTATGAGTTTCAATAACTGTGCTAAGTATGGCGCAAATCGGTACATTACCTAATATAGCTGCTATATAAACCGATCTGGGATCTTGACTTCTTGAGCCTCTAGAGGGCGCTATTCTCATCCGACTTGGCTAAAATTTTGCATGAGGTGTTTTGTTATGAGTTTCAAAAACTGTGCCAAGTATGGCGCAAATTGGTACACTACCTAATATAGATGCCATCTAAACCGATCTGCGATATTGACTTCTTGAGCCTCTAGAGGGCGCAATTCTCATCCGATTTAGCAGAAATTTTGTACAAAAGCTTCTCTCACGATCTTCAACATACGTGTCTGATATGGTCTGAATCGATCAATAGCTTCATACAGCTCCCATATAAACCGAACTCCCGATTTTGCTTCTTGAGACCCTACATGGACTGAATGGACACAATGACTTCTAGAATGTTCAGCATTCAATGCATTTATGGTCCGACTATAACTTGATATAGCTCCAATAGCATAGCAGTTCTTATTCAATATTCTTTGTTTGCCTAAAAAGAGATACCGAGCATAGAACTCGACAAATGCGATCCATGGTGGAGGGTATATAAAATTCGGCCCGGCCGAACTTGTTTAATAAAATGTTAACAAGATTTTTTATAAAAACAATCCGTCAAATCAGATTTTCCAATGATATGAAACTTTGTCAACATTTTCTTAAAAATCTTTCAACTGTCTGGCTTATTGAAACCATCATCATAGTGCATATCCTAAGCTAAATTTACATTGAAATAGTTTTTTAAGTGTTGTCATCGATGGCATTAAACATAGCATTCACAATTGCAGTTCAACAAGAGCATAAATACAGCAGCTACATAAGTTGCTGCCACAATACGACTAGGTCTCTGTCTTTGCAACAATTTGTTGCAAACAACATTATCTCCTTCATATTTTGGGGACAGACATTCCGTTGTTGTTGCTGAGTCGCTGCCGCCTAGGTTGAGCTGTTCATTTGTGTTTTTCTTCTTTTGTGGCACTTCCTCAACTGTGACAAACCGTTAACGACAAAGGGAAGTTAGACGCCTTCTGGTGATAATAAACGGTGAAGTCAACACGGCAAAACAGCACAACATTTGGCCGACACAAAAGGACAACCTGCCGGCCGGGGAAAACGCAACAAACATGAAGAGCGATGAAATACAACATGGGCTAAGGGACTCCACCAACTGCAACTGCTGTCAAGCAAATAAAAGCGAAAGTTCTTGAAAGGTGGTTTCCATTTTGAAATCAGCTTTGCAGTCTATAAATGTTGACAATGTCTTTATTTGTTTGTTTGGGTGCTGTGTTTACGAATGCTTCTTCATTTAAAAATAAACATTCTATTGTTAATCTCTGCGATAAATAATTGCCATTATTTCACACGTCAAATGTTTTACGATCTTTTAGAAGAGAGCGAGAATGAATATTAAATCGTTTTTTTATACTGTTTTTTCTTGATTTATGGTAAACAAATTAATTTAATAGTATAACTAATTTTATGAAGGTATTACCGTAAATTTTTTAGAGGCAACATAAAAGTGGCATAACGATTTATTTCTGCCATTTCTGCCTGCAGATATTTTGCTTTTACTAATCAATACCATGCTCTACCTATAGAAATGAGCAACGATGAATACGTGAGAGACGAACCCGAGGAACATAGAACTGGTGCTGTTGAGAGATCGGTTTATATGGGAGCTTTATCAGGATATAGACCGATTGTAACCGTTGTTGGAAGTTATAACAGAACACTACATGCCAAATCGAACAAAAATTACGGACTGCAGGGGCCTAATATGTCAAATCGGGAGATCGGGTTATATGACAGCTATTTCAGGTTATATACCGATTTCAATTTCAACAGATCACAACATGCAAAATTTCAAACTTATCGGATAACATTTGCGGCTTCTAGGGGCAAAATGCCAAATCGGGATATCGGTTAATATGGGAGCTATATCCAAATCTCAACCGATATGGCCCGTTTTCAATGCCCAATGACCTACATCAATAGGATGTATCTGTGAAAAAATTCCAACGGATAGCTTTATGCAGTCGATTTCGATAGACGGACCGATGGACATGGCTAGGTCGACTCAAAATTTCCAGACGATTAAGAATGGACATACTTTATGGGGTCGCAGACCAATATTTCGAGGTATTACAAACGGAGTGATCAGGTAAGTATTACCCCCATCCTTTGGTGATGGGTATAACAATGTGATTTGTAAGCGAAATCGTGTACAAAATTTTTACGGGCGCCTTTTGGCAGGCCCGTGAAGTTGGTCAACTCGGCAGTTCAAAAATTTGTTGGGGACGCCAATTCTTCGTTATGGTTCGATTTCCAAATTTTCGGAAAATGAAAATTCAAATTGAAAGAATTATAAGAAACAAGTAAAAGCCTGCTAAGTTCGGCCGGGCCGAATCTTATATACCCTCCACCATGGATCGCATTTGTCTAGTTCTTTTTCCGGCATCTCTTCTTAGGCAAAAATGATATAAGAAAAGATTTGCTCTGCTATTAGAGCGATATCAAGATAGGGTCCGGTTTGGACCACAATTAAATTATATGTTGGAGACCTGTGTAAGATGTCAGCCAATTCGAATAAGAATTGCGCCCTTTGGGGGCTTAATAAGCAAAATAGAGAAAATGATTCATATGGGAGCTGAATCGGACTATAGACCGATTCAGACCATTATAAACACGTTTGTTGATGGTCATGAGAAGATTCGTCGCACAAAATTTCAGGCATATGGGATAATAATTGCGACCTCTAGAGGCTCTAGAGTCTCAAAAAGTCAAGATCCCAGATCGGTTTATATGACAGCTATATCAGGTTATGAACCGATTTGAACCATACTTGGCACATTTGTTGGATATCATAACAAAACAAGTCGTGCAAAATTTCATTCCAATCGGATAAGAAATGCGCACTCTAGGGGCTCAAGAAGTCAAGACCCAAGATCGGTTTATATGGCAGCTATATCAGGTTATAGACCGATTTGAACCATACTTGGCACATTTGTTGGATATCATAACAAAACAAGTCGTGCAAAATTTCATTCCAATCGGATAAGAAATGCGCACTCTAGGGGCTCAAGAAGTCAAGACCCAAGATCGGTTTATATGGCAGCTATATCAGGTTATAGACCGATTTGAACCATACTTAGCACAGTTGTTGGATATCATAACAAAACAAGTCGTGCAAAATTTCATTCCAATCGGATAAGAAATGCGCACTCTAGGGGCTCAAGAAGTCAAGACCCAAGATCGGTTTATATGGCAGCTATATCAGGTTATAGACCGATTTGAACCATACTTAGCACAGTTGTTGGATATCATAACAAAACACGTCGTGCAAAATCTCATTTCAATCGGATAAGAATTGCACACTCTAGATGCTCAAGAAGTCAAGACCCAAGATCGGTTCATATGACAGCTCTATCAGGTTGTGGACCGATTTGAACCATGCTTAGCACATTTGTTGGATACCATAACAAAACACGTCGTGTAAAATTCCATTCCAATCGAATGAGAATTGCGCGCTCTAGAGGCTCAAGAAGTCAAGACACAAGATCGGTTTATATGGCAGACGGACAGGACATGGCTAGATCGACATAAAATGTCGCGACGATCAAGAATATATATACTTTATGGGGTCTCAGACGACTATTCCGAGTAGTTACAAACAGAATGACGAAATTAGCATACCTCCCATCCTATGGTGGAGGGTATAAAAACGAATAGCGATATTCTCACAGAAATACCCAAAATACCCACTTCTGGCAAAGATGGTTTCCAAATCGCCATTTGTTAGTAAATTTGCTGTATGGGGTACAAATATTGTTAAGTGTAAAAAACGTATTTTTGCCTAGGTTTAGGGGACATATGAAATAAAACATGTAAAAGCGTGCTAAGTTCGGCCGGGCCGAATCTTGGGAACCCACCACCGTGGATACTGATAAAAATTTATACAAAAACAAGTAAAAGCGTGCTAAATTCAGCCGGGCCGAATCTTATATACCCTCAACCAAGGATCGCATCTGCCGAGTTCTTTTCCCGGTATCTCTTTTTAGGCAAACAAAGATAAAAGAAAAGAATTGTTATGCTATTGGAGCTATATCAAGTTATGGTCCGATTCGGACCATAGTTATAATGAATGTTGGAGACCATAGTAGAAGACATTGGGTAAAATTTCAACCATTTCGAATAAGAATTGCACCATTCAGGGGCCCAAGAAGTAAAATAGGGAGATCGGTTTATATGGAAGGTTGAAGGTCATGTAAGAAGCCGTTGTACAAAATTTCAACTAAATCGGATAATAATTGCCACCCCTTGAGGCTCAAGTAGTCAGGATCCCAGATAGGTTTATATGGCAGCCCTATCAGGTTATGGACCGATGTGGATCATGTTTGGTAAAGTTATTGGATGTCATTGCAATAGAACTCATGCAAAATTTCACCCAAATTGGTTATAGTTACGCCCTCTAGTGGCTAAAGAAGTTAAGATTCAATATAGGTTCATATGGCAGGTATATCAAGTTATGAACCGATATGAACCATATTTGGCACAGTTATTGGAAGTCATAAAAAACACGTTGTGGAAAATTTCAGCCAAATCTGTTAATAATTGCACCTTTTTGTGGCTCAAGTGGTCAAGATTCGTGATCGGTTTATATGCCAGCTATATCATGTTATGAATCGAATTCAACCATACTTAGCGCAGTTATTGCAAGTTATAACATCCGTCCGTCCGTCTGTCGAAAGCACGCTAACTTTCGAATGAGTAAAGCTAGCCGCTTGAAATTTTCCATAAATAATTTGTATTTATGTAGGTCGGTTGAGATTGTAAATGGGCCATATCGGTCCATGTTTTGATATAGCTGCCATACAAACCGATCTTGGGTCTTGACTTCTTAAGCTTCTAGAGGGCGCAATTCTTTTCTGATTTGGCTAAAATTTTGCACGTGGTATTTTGGTATCACTTCCAACAACTGTGCGTATAGTATGGTCAAAATCAGTTGCTAACCTGATATAGCTGCCATATAAGCCGACCTTGGGTCTTGACTTCTATAGCTTCTAAAGGGCGTAATTCTTATCCGATTTGGCTAAAATTTTGCATGAAATGTTTCGGTATGACTCCCAACAACTGTGCCAAGTATGGTTTACATCAGTATTTAACCTGATATAGACTGACATATAAACCGATCTCCCGATCAGACTTCTTGGGCTTCTAGAGGGCGCAATTCTTATCCAATATGGATGAAATTTTGCACATGTCGTTTTAGTATGACTTTTAACAACTGTTTGAAGTATGGTCTGAATCGGTTGATAACCTGATATGGCTACCATATAAACCGATCTTGGGTCCTGACTTCTTGATCTTCCAGGTATATATGCTGATACAGCTGCCATATAAACCGATCTCCCAGTTTGACTTTTTGAGCCTCTGGAGGGCGTAATTATTATTCGATTTTCCTGAAGGTTGTTTTTTTTTTGTGACTCCTAACAGCCATGGCAAGTACGGTCCATATCGGTCAATAACTTTATATAGCTCATATGTATTTGAAACAAGTAAGGAAGGGCAAAAGTCGGGCGGTGCCGACTCTATAATACCCTAAACCTACCCTATAAATACAATATGGGGCCAATATTCAATTTTGAACCAATTTTGATGGACCTCGGCGAGCAAAACTGTAAAAACTATGGTTGATTATGGCAAATTACCCAAAATCTGACGAACATATATATAGGAGCTATATCTACTTCTAAACCGATTTCGATCAAACTTCTCAGATAACGTACTAGTCGTCGAGGAAAGCGTTTTGCAAAATTTTGGCAAGATTGGTCAAACAATGCGCTTGCAGTAGCTCTTGGGGTGAAAATCTGGCCATATACATATATGACAGCTATATCTAAATCTGGGCCGATTTTTATGAAATTCACCAGTTATATTGAGAGTCTTAAGAAAATCCTTCCTGCCAAATTTCGACAGAATCGGTTAACAACTGAGCACTTTATTGCAATATTTCTCAAAACCGGACGAACATATATATGGGAGCTATATCTAAATCTGAACCGATTTCGAGCAAACTGCTCAGATACTGTGGCAGTCGTCAAGGAAAGCGTTGTGCAATATTTTCTCAAGATTGGTCAATAAAGGCGCTAGCTATGGCTCTAGGAGTGAAAATCGGGCTATATATATATATGAGAGCTATATGTAAATCTGAACCGATTTCTATGAAATTCACCAGCAATGTCGAGAGTCGTAAAAAAATTCTTCCTGCCAAATTTCGAGAGAATCGGCTAACAAATGACCATTTTATTGCATTATTAGAGAAAATCAGACGAACATATATAAGGAAGCTATATCCAGATCTAAACCGATTTTTTCCAATTTCAATAGGCTTCGTCTCTAGGCCAAAAAACATGTACCAGGTACCATGCCTGTACCAAATTTTAGACTATCGGATGAAAACTGCGATCTGTACTTTATAAACAAATTAACATGGACAGACGGACGGACATAGCTATTGGTTGCCCAAAAAGCAATTGCGGATTTTTTAAAAGAAAGTAAATGCATTTTTAATAAAACTTAGAATGAACTTTAATCAAATATACTTTTTTACACTTTTTTTCTAAAGCAAGCTAAATGTAACAGCTGATAACTGACAGAATAAAGAATCCAATTACAGAGTCACAAGCTGTGAACAAATTTGTCAACGCCGGCTATATGAAAAATCCGCAATTACTTTTTGAGCAACCCAATAAATCGAATCAGAAAGCGATTCTGAGTCGATCGGTATACTTATCAATGGGTCTATCTGTCTTCCATTTGGGTGTTACAAACAAATACACTAAGTTATAATATCTTGTACAACAGCAGAGGTGTATAAAAGGGTATAAAAAGTCATTCAAAGAACTTGACAAATGCAATCCATGATGGAGGGTATATGAGATTCGCCCCGGCTGAACTTAGCATGCTTTAACTTTTAATTTTCCAATGTTGAAAGCAAATAGTGTCCATAGTAATGGATTCAGTTCCCTTGTTGCAATTCCATTTAAATGAAAAGTCAAACCACATTTTGTTTCCTAAGTTGAATGATATTCTCACCTTTTGGCCAAATAGCAAAACATCGACAATTGTATTAAGCTATGTGCGCGTTTTCTCTTTTTGTTCTTCGTTTTCGTCATTTTTGAAACAGGTGAGTTTGGAAAACATTTTGTTCTCATGCTGTTGTTATTAATTGCAATTGCATTGTAACCACCACAGCAGTTGCCTACACAACGATGACGCGAACACGGACAACGATTACGACAGCGGCTATTCAAGGCCCGCTTAGCTGCAACTGAGGACTAGCTGACATAAGAAAAGAGATAAGTTAATCTTCCTTCCCTAAACGAATGTATTTGCCTTTGAGTTTTTGTTCTCAGCTATTTGTCTATTTACTTCCTTTTTTACAACTTTTTGTTAAGCAAGAGTTTGGGCTGTTTTTGTGCGGCGTTTGTCCATGTCTGTAATGCAACTAGCAAATGTTGTTCGCCTATTGTATGACCCTATTTCCGGTTTGTCATTAAATTTCATATGCCGCTTTGGATCATTGTCTCTGGACAGCGGCAGCAGCAGCAGCAATTGATGTTTAAGTCTTATATCCTCTGGTATTTTTTCTCTTTTTCCTTCCCTTTGCCCATGGCTCTAACTGTCTCCCTCCCTTCCTACATATTGTGTATACCTTTAATATGTCTTTAATGTCTTATATGACACAATTACCTTTTGTCATATGTCATTTGACCCATTTGTTGTAGTTTTGTTGTGTATTCACTGTAACTGTGGCTGTGTTCCTTTTTAGCCGCCTAAATTGGGCGATCGTGTTGATGGTCTAGCTAAAGGTATGATCCTCACCTTCCATAGGCATTTGCCGCATAAAAGGAATTTGGAATTTGATCGCTTGTTATAAAGGTTTGCCATGAGTTTTAGTGGAAGTGTCATATGTATGCCCTGGCATTGGTATACTCATCCTTGCGGCGTTGTTTTTTTGTTGTTTCGTTCGTTCTGTCATAGGGGTGATCATAAATTATGGGATAATCCCTATTTAAGCTTATTTCCTGATGTTCATCATAATGTCACGAACCCAGGTTTCCAGTCCGTTTTGCGTGCGTGCGTGTGTGTGTGTGTGTGTTTTGTGTTCCCTGTTTGGTGGGGACAGTTTTCGGGAGAATTTGTTTGTCATTATGAAGACAGAGTCTGCGATGTCCATGCTTAGAGGAAATAACAAATTGAAGCATTCACACACACACAAGAGGTGATGTGTTAATTTGTATATTTTCACAAAATCCCTCACCTCATTTAAATTTCATTTCATTTGATAGTGGTGATGAATTCGGAGAACCATTATTCTCATTTCAAATAATGCTCAGAAATTTGATTAAATGATGTTTACACGAAAATATGACTAAAACAAGAAGTCAAGACCCAAGATCGGTTTATATGGCAGCTAAATCAGGTTATGAACCGATTTAAACCATACTGGGCACAGTTGTTGGGTATCATAACAAAACACGTCGTGCGAAATTCCATTCTAATCGGATAAGAATTGCGCCCTCTAGAGGGTCAAGAAGTCAAGACCCAAGATCGGATTATATGGCAGCTATATCAGGTTATGGACCGATTTTAACCATACTTGGCACAGTTGTTGGATATAACAACAAAACACGTCTTGCAAAATTTCATTCTGATCGGATAAGAATTGCGCACTTAGAGGGTCAAGAAGTCAAGACCCAAGATCGGTTTATATGGCAGCTATATCAAAACATGGACCGATATGGCCCATTTACAATACCAACCGACCTACACTAATAAGAAGTATTTGTGCAAAATTGCAGGCGGCTAGTTTTACTCCTTCGGAAGTTAGCGTGCTTTCGACAGATAGACGGACGGACGGACGGCCGGACGAACAGACGGACGGACATGGCTAGATCGACATAAAATGTCGCGACGATCAAGAATATATATACTTTATGGGGTCTCAGACGAATATTTCGAGTAGTTACAAACAGAATGACGAAATTAGTATACCCCCCAACTTATGATGGAGGGTATAATACTCTACAGGGTGGCTGATGAATATTGCTACAATGATGAATATTGCTACATTTTTTTTTCGGTGTATGGAATACATTTTTCTTTTATTCATGTTAAATTAAATTATTAAATTAATTATTAAATTATTATTAATTAAATTAATTAATTAATTAATTAAATTAATTATTAAATTATTATTATTAAATAGAAAAAAAGTTATTACATTTTTTTTTGGTAGCGGCTTTCATCAGCCACCCTGTATATAAGACGAGACAGTTCTTGGAGTGTTTGAGAGAAAGATTCTTCGTAAAATTTGCGGACCAGTTGGCGTTGACACATTCCAGTGGAGCTAGCAAATATGACTAAAATTACTCTATATAAGACAAGACAGTTCTTGGAGTGTTTGAGAGAAAGATTCTTCGTAAAATTTGCGGACCAGTTTGCATTGACACATTCCAGGGGAGCTGGAATCTATGGGTATGGCTCTAGCGTCTTGTAAGCTAAATCTTCAGAATCAGGCCAGTAGAGCATCGAATGAGAGACGATGATTTTTTTTCAGCGGTGGTTATTCCCTCCTAATGGTGACGACATCTGTGAGGTTTGGTTTGGTTAGCTTGAAAAGAGTGTGCAGATATTAATCCGCCCCATGCCACTATGGACATACACCTAAGCCAGTAATCGGCTTGTTGTGCGCTCTAAAAACTATAAAGTAACCTTTAAAAAGAAAATTTTGAGTTAGGAATTCCGTGCTACTTACAAAATCCTTAATTGTTTTCAATACCTCTCCCCTAAGTTGGTTCATGTCTGGTATTATGTCTCCACCCAAGTGCCGGTATCTGTTAGACTCGAAAGCCTGGCAATGACAAAGAAAATGCTTCAACATCTCATCATCTTCCCCGCACGCCCTACACTTGCTATCACTTGCCGCATCAATTTTACATAAGTGAGGTCGTAGTCCTATGGGTCCCGTTATGATACCAATAGCTATACTGACCTCCTTCTTGCTCCCTTTCAGTAATAGCCTCGTCTTCTCACGATCTGGATACCCCCATAGGATTTTCGCCGTCCTACCAACCTTTTCGCTGTTCCACAATGTTGCATGGGCATTCGTCGCGAACGCCCTTAACTCAGGCTGCAACGACCCCAAAGGCTTCGGGTTAACCAAGTTTATTGACGGCAGTCCTCTGCCCTTTACCGCCAAATCGTCTGTCCTTTCATTTCCCCTTACTCCGTTATGGCCCGGCACCCAAACGATGCGGATTTTGTCATCCTCAAAGAAGGCGTTTATCTCCTTCTTACACTGCAAGACTGATCGCGACCTTACCGTTCTGGTTGTTATTGCCCTTAAGGTAATTTTACTGTCGGTAAAGATGTTCACACTTGAAGTCCTCGCGTTAGCACCACACCACTTCACGCATTCCGTTATCGCCCGGATCTCCGCCTGCAGGACCGTATTATGGTCAGGCAGTCTAAAACACATCTCAGTCCCTGGGTTCTCAATGTAAACCCTTAGGCCCAAATAGTCCTCGAGCTTTGATCCATCCTTGTAACATGATCTTCCAGATGGCAATACTAGGGTTCCGTCAATCCAAGACTGCGCCGATGGCAGCAGTGCCTCGCACTCGACTTCAAGGTTCATCTCCCGTATCCGATCAGAAATCTCTTCCCTCTTTCCGCTTTAAGTCTCTTAGCCGCAGTGGCTGCCTCACACTTAATCTGTATGTCAAGGGGTCGGATATCTAGAATAGTCTCCAGTGCCCTAGTGGGGGTGGTCCTCATCGCTCCGCCTATGCCAAGACAACATGTTCTCTGGACCTATTGTATGGTCCTTATGTTGCACTTTTTCTCCATCGTAGTCCACCAAACTACTGAGGCGTAAGTAAGGTACTATGCCTGTTAGGTACTATGCCATGTTAAACTTCTGTCGCACTTCGGCACGCCGTTCAGACTCGGCAATAAAAAAGAGGCTCCTTATCATTGAGCTTGAAATTTTAATTCAAAGTTTGTCCCAGTTCCCAGTTTGAATGTTCATGGGAAAATTTTCATTTGCTATCTAGACTTGAAGAGGTCTAGCGCTTTGCTGGCTCGAACAGATGTCTCAGTCATTGTGTCCGTCATGACAAGTCACTGTCTGATTTGAAAGCATGCTGACAGATTAGAGGTTGTCACTAACGACTTCATATTGAGTAGTTATAAGGAGAACTGTCCTCTGATATCTCCGGGTAAGATATCGCAACCTGTTTGGTGGAACAGGGACTTAATGAGACTTAGGCAGACTACGAGGAGGCTCTATAATAGGGGAAATAAAACAAAACTGCGTACGGACTGGGACCTGTACAGGGAGTTCTTAAACATGTACGAGAGGAAGGTGAAATCGTCCAAGAGGGCATTATGGGTCTGTGTTTTGCAAGTCGATGGAGGGAGTGAAAGAGTCTTCCAGGTTTCGCAGATTGCTCTCAAAGGATCCGAAAACTCTTGGAAGCATTCTAAGAGATGATGGAATCTGTCTCTAAGACGCTCAGGCTCCCTTCAATGGGTGCTCCGACGTGGTCTATGGGTCATTTAATCCGGATGGTATCCATGTCACTCTTACACAACATAGTGCCGAGTCACTGTCCGTGGTTGAGGACATGGTAACGAAGTGGTACATAGTCTGGGCGGTGAATTCGTTGGAACCCTACAAGTCAGGGGTATGGGATGGTGTACTATCCGCTATGGTGCAAAGAGCAGGATCTATTGTCATAAGACTCCTTGAGTTGATTTTAAGGAAATGGGTTACGTGAGGATAAATTGGTTATTATTCCGAAAGCGGGAAAACCGAGCCACTGTTCAATAATCCTCTTATCCTCTCATCTTGAAGACTTTGGAGAGACTAATTGACTTATTATTAGGGACCCTTCACTCGTTTGTGACTATCAGCATGCGTACACTAAAGGTCGGTCGGTTGATAGTGCCATGATGTGGTTGGCAACATCGAGGGAAATTTGGGTGTAGGCAAGTGCACTTTGGTGGCGTTCTTAGACATAGAAGAGGTTGATAAGGTGAATTTGGAGTCCATACATGACGCACTGGCGGATATGAAGGTCCCCTTCTTTTGGTAAATTGGGTAGATACGATGCTGAAAGGCCAGATTTTCAACGCATCACTAGCACAAAGCTCTATTAGGAAGATTGTTACCAGAGGAACTAAGCAAGGAGAAGTTTCATATCCTTTTTGGATTCTGTGATCATTCAAAAGAAAAAGACTAAAGGTCGCTGCCTATGCGGGCGATGTCATCATCATGGTGGGTGTCCGTTCCCTCTCTACTATTACGGAACTCGTACAGGTAGCTCTCGGAATGAGAGAGGGCCAACGGGCTTGGCATAAATCTCAGAAAGACTGAAGTGGTCCTTTTCCCAAGAGGAGGAATGCAAATTCAAATTCGCCCATATACATTCCATTAAGGAACTGGGGCAAACTTCTACCATATCAAGGAGTGCTGTCTGATTCAAGTTTTAAGCTTAGTAATAAGGGACCTCCTTTTTTTATAGCCGAGTCCGAACGGTTTGCCGCAGTGCAATATCTCTTTGGGGAGAAGTTTTTACATGGCTGCCGTACCAAATGTTACAGAACCTCACAAATCTGGCAACATTTGTGACGTTATGTAACATTTGGGCGGAAAACCACCGCTGATATTTGTTTTCTTCTGTTCTAGCCAGGATTCGAGCCCAGGCTTTCAGCGTCATGGGCGGACATGCTAACCTCTGCGCTACGGTGACCTTCAAAGAAGAAGGAAGCTAGGTGTTTCAAAGGGGCCGGTCCTGGATGTGGTGGAGCTACCACTCTCTTCGGAAGCCAAGTATTTGGACTTGATTCGCGCTCTACTCCTGTCGCAACTCGATAGGGAGGAGTTGGGGCCTAAGGCCGCGGACCGTGCACTGGATGTTTAAGGTGGTCGTTCGGCCAATTCTCACCTATGGTTGTCTGGAGTGGCACAAAGCTCTGGACAATTGTGCCCTTTGCAGGATGATCGAGAAGGTACCGCGTCACCGCGGCAGTGCTTATCTTTGGGGCAAGGCGAAGTGCCCCGACAGAGGCGCTGAATATCATTCTCGATCTTATGCCTTTGCACCTATATGGTGGGTATGTGGCAACAAAGATGTGGCAAAAGGTTTATGGCTCTCCTCTAACTCAAGCCATTCTACTCTCTCTTCTACGCTCTCCTCTAACTCAAGCCATTCTACGTTCTGGAGGGCTGGTTTTGCCGCGTGAGGCTATGCTATATGCGGCGCCACCGATTATATTCCAGGGCAGTCGTTCCTTGTCGATGGCTTCAAAGTAATTTTCCCGAAAAATTATCTCTGGATTGGGGGCACCTCGCCCTTCCCGTCTAACTTAGACCCATCCGTATAACGGATGGCTCTAAATTATTGGTTGCCCAAAAAGTAATTGCGGATTTTTCATATAGTCGGCGTTGACAAATTTTTTCACAGCTTGTGACTCTGTAATTGCATTCTTTCTTCTGTCAGTTATCAGCTGTTACTTTTAGCTTGCTTTAGAAAAAAAGTGTAAAAAAAGTATATTTGATTAAAGTTCATTCTAAGTTTTATTAAAAAATCATTTACTTTCTTTTAAAAAATCCGCAATTACTTTTTGGGCAACCCAATATATGGGTCCCTAGAGCAGGAGATTTCATTGAATTCCTTGGAATTAGGGATTCTTATAGACTTCTGGATGGGTACAGCGGGCTATCGGCGGAGATACCCCCGATCCTGAAGGCACTGGTGCCGATGTTGCTGCGGGAGCGGCAATAAGACCATCACGATATGTGTGGACAGTCAGGTGGCGCTAAGGGCGCCTTGGTCGCTTGAGGTCGAAACTGGTTAGAATATGCAAAGAGCTTCTTAGAACCATGTGATAGGCTATCAGGCTTTGTAGGGTCCCACATCATCAAAGTATGGAATGCATCGCTGATTGCCCCAGATCTTGCTTGACGTCGAAACTGGTTAGAAGATGCAAAGAGCTTCTTAGAACCATAGGATAGGCTATCAGGCTTTGTAGGGTCTCACAACATCAAGGTATGGAATGCATCGCTGATTGCCCCAAATCTTGCTATGCAAGCAATGAGATCACCATTGTGCGTGCTTTTCTGTAGAATGGACGAGAGCGGCGGCCCAATAAAACCATCACGATATGTGTGGACAGTCAGGCAGCGCTAAAGGCGCCGGGTCGCTTGAGGATGACACTGGTTAAAAGATGCAAAAATCTTCTTAGAACCATGTGATAGGCTATCAGGCTTTGTAGGGTCCCACAACATCAAGGTATGGAATGCATCGCTGATTGCCGCAGATCTTGCTATGCAATCAATGAGACCCCCATTGTGAGTGCTTTTCGGTAGGATGGACGAGAGCGGCGGCCCAATAAGACCATCACGATATGTGTGGACAATCAGGCGGCGATGAAGGCATCTTGGTCACTTGAGGTCGAAACTGGTTAGAAGATGCAAAGAGCTTCTTAGAACCATGGGGTAGGCTATCAGGCTTTGTAGGGTCCCACAACATCAAGGTATGGAATGCATCGCTGATAGCCCCAGATCTTGCTATGCAATCAATGAGACCTCAACTGTGCGTGCTTTTCGGTAGGGTGAACGCGAGCGGCGGCCCAATAAGAACATCATGATATGTGTGGACAGTCAGGCGGCGATGAAGGCATCTTGGTCGCTTGAGGTCGAAACTGGTTAGAATATGCGAAGAGCTTCTTAGAACCATGGGATAGGCTATC
The DNA here is from genome assembly GCF_963082655.1 of Stomoxys calcitrans. Taxonomy (NCBI): domain Eukaryota; kingdom Metazoa; phylum Arthropoda; class Insecta; order Diptera; family Muscidae; genus Stomoxys; species Stomoxys calcitrans. The sequence goes on along the minus strand of NC_081556.1, from coordinate 133,226,109 downwards.
AGGCTTTGTAGGGTCCCACAACATCAAAGTATGGAATGCATCGCTGATTGCCGCAAATCTGCCGCACCACTGTTCGCGCTTTTTGGTACGGTGGCTTGTACATTGACTGCTCAAATAAGGTGTGGGCTAGTGCTGCAGGTTATAGGGTGCCAAAAGCCCTGTGGCCGAGAGTTTTCCTGGGACGTCGCTTATCCTGGGACTGAGAAAGCATGACTTAGGATTGCTAATATGAGTCCTGACTGGTCATTGCAACGTCAGGACGTTGACACCGCACTGAGTGCAGGATGTGCGCTATGCTATGATGAGGAAGAGTTGCAGGTGGTCTAGCACTAGTTGTGTCACTCCTTCCTTTAGGGATCCAAGAAAAGTTACAAATTTATTCCAATCCCTGTTCAAGAATTAACCCAAACAAACAATCCAAATTTTATACTCTTTTTCAAAATACCCACAAAATCGTTCAATACCCTTCCCGCGGTTGTACTTTTAAACAATAACAATTGACTTGCTCATAGTAATATTGAACTGGCATTAATTCTGTCTATAGTTGAAATTATTACGGTTACCATTTTGTAGATATTTTTCATAGCATAAGCACTTGCAGCTTTATCGAAGTCTTATTCCGGCTTTTTCACTTAAGCTACCGTTTTATATTTCAGTTCATATTCTTCGGTGTGTGAGTGTGAGTGTGTGTTTTTTTTTTTGTTTTTTTTTAATATTTTGCCAACAACATGCGGTTACTCAGTCTCTAGCTGCCGATTTCCCAGTCACACAACAAATGGTACGAATTAGTTCTGGTAGTTAATACATGAAATAAATCGAGGTTAACGATTTTATTTTTTTTCCACCTCACACTGGGGCTACGTAGATATACTCGTACATACATGCATATGGTTGATGGTGTTGCTCATTCATTCGTTTATGTGCCTTCTTATTGAAGGAGGCTTAAATATGTGTATGACTGGCGGTTGTTGTACTTGTTGTAGGTCTAAAGGTATTTTTCTTTACAAACGCATACAGTGCTTTTTTCTTTAAGCCATATTATGAAAAAATCGGATTTTGAACATGACTTGTAAAAAATGTACACACACTCACACATACAGTCAATCATAGCCTTACAAATATTGCCGCTGCCACGGAAGAGGCAAAATGAAAATAATCATAAAACGTAATTAAGAGAATTAACGATGAGGAGGAAGAAAAAAAAAGTGTTAGGGATCAATCATCATTGGGCCCAAAAGTCGAATTGTTTCTCAGTCTTAACAAAAAGTGAGAAAATTCGTTGGAGACCCACACATCCACATGTATACGATGGTTATTAGGGTTGTGTTGCAGGGAGGGGGTTTTTGGTACCCGTATCCGCTATTGAGGTTAAACGAGGTAATGAGCTGTAATGTTAAGCGTATGTGGAGGTGTTAAAGAGATGATAAAAATCTGTGATCACAAAATTTTCTCACGATATCAATCGGTTCGAAGGGGGGATAAGTTAAAAAAGATGATGCAAGTTCATTGGGGGACAAGTGAGGGGGGGAAATTGTAATGTAAACATGTTTTAATTTTTGTGATATGAATGGCCAGAGCTCTTTTATTAAAATTTAATTCACATTTAAAGCAAATCCCACTACAATTTCTACGAAGACCTACCAGAAGTTGTGAGATTGTGTTTTGTATAAGTATTGTCTCAGGTGAGAACTGCATGCATATCAAAGTTTCAACCTGTACCTCTAGATAGGTCAGTCTAATTATGGGTTGCGGAAGCAAATACACTGTTATTTTTCTTTTTTTAGAGGTTAATTAATGTTTATGTTGCCTTAGAAAAGTCCGACACCATTGCGAATCGACACCATTAGCTTAGAGATATTGAATATTTTCCCGATTAAAACATTTCATAACAAGTAAAAGCGTGATAAGTTCGGCCGGGCCGAATCTCATATACCCTCCACCATGGAGGGTATATAAGATTTGTCGAGTTCTTTTCCCGGCATCTCTTCTTGGGCAAAAAAAGGATAAGAGAAAAGATTTGATCTGCTATTAGAGCGATATCACGCACAAAATTTCAGGCATATCAGCTAAGAATTGCGACCTCTATAGGCTCAAGAAGTCAAGATCCCAGATCGGTTTATATGGCAGCTATATCAGGTAATAAACCGATTTAAACCTTATTTGGCACAGTTGTTGAAAATCATAATCCGTATAACGGATGGCTCTAAATTATTGGTTGCCCAAAAAGTAATTGTTGAAAATCATAATAAAATACGCCGTGCAAAATTTCAGCCAAATCGGATAGGAATTGCGCCCTTTAGAAGCTCAAGAAGTCATGATCCCAGATCGGTTTATATGGCAGCTATATCAGGTTATAAACCGATTTAAACCTTATTTGGCACAGTTGTTGAAAATCATAATAAAATACGCCGTGCAAAATTTCAGCCAAATCGGATAAGAATTGCGCCCTCTAGTGGCTCAAGGAGTCAAGATTCAATATCGGTTTAAATGACAGCTATATGAGGTTACAGACCGATTTAAACCATACTTGGAACAGCTGTTGGATATCATAACAAAATATTTCGTGCAGAATTTCATTCAAATTGGATAAGAATTGCGCCTTGTAGTGGCTCAAGAAGTCAAGATTCAAGATCGGTTTATACGGCAGCTATATCAAGTTATAGACCGAATTAAACCATACTTGGCACATTTGTTTGATATCATAACAAAACACGTCGTGCCAAATTTCATTCCAATCGGAAAAGAATTGCGCCCCCTAGATGGTCAAGAAGTCAAGATTCAAGATCGGTTTAAATGACAGGTATATGAGGTTACGGACCGATTTGAACCATACTTGGCACAGTTGTTGGATATCATAACAAAACTCGTCGTGCCAAATTTCAGTCCAATCGGATAAGAATTGCGCTCTCGAGAGGCTCAAGAAGTCAAGATCCAAGATCGGTTTATAGGGCAGCTATATCAAAATATGGATCGACATGACCCATTTACAATCCCAACCAACCTATGCTAATAAAAAGTATTTGTGCAAAATTTCAAGCGGCTAGCTTTACTCCTACGAAAGTTAGCGTGCTTTCGACAGACAGACGGACGGATATGGCTAGATCGACATAAAATGTCATGACGATCAAGAATATATATACTTTATGGGGTCTCAGACGAATATTTCGAGTAGTTACAAACAGAATGACGAAATTAGTATGCCCCCCATCCTATGGTGGAGGGTATAAAAAATAATTTTTTGTTATTAAAAATTTAAAAAAAAATCATTAAGTAAGAGCAAAAGTCGGGCGGTGTCGATGGACCTCTATTTTGATGGACCTCGGCGGATGTTTCAAGATGTGTTATTAAACAATCCTTATCAAATTTGGGGCAAATACGTTAAAAATGTCATAACTACGGTTGAAAAATAATACATATATGGGAGCTATATCTAAATCTGAACCGATTTCGAGGAAACTCAGATATTGTGGTAGTCGTTAAGGAAAACTTTGTACAAAATTTTGGCAATATTGGTTAATAAATCCGCCTGCAGTGGCTGTGGAGCAAAAATCGGGCGATATACATATATGGCAGCTATTTCTAAATCTTGACCGATTTCTATGAAATTCACCAGTAGTGTCAAAAGTCATAAGGAAATCCTCTCTGCAAAATTTCGAGAGAATCGGTTAACAAATGAGCACTTTAGTGCAATACTTCTCAAAATCGGACGAACATATATATAGGAGCTATATCTAAATCTGAACCAATTTCGAGCAAACTTCTCAAATACTGTGGCAGTCGTCGGAAAAAACGTTTTGCAAAATTTTGGCAAGATGGGTCAATAAAAGCGCTTGCTGTGACTCTAGAAGTTAAAATCGGATGATATACATATATGACAGCTATATCTAAATCTCATCCGATTTTTATGAACATCACCAGGAAGAGAAAACCACCGTTGAAAATGTTTTCTGATGGTCTCGCCAGGATTCGAAACCAGGCGTTCAACATCATAGGCGGACATGCTAACCTCTGCGATACGGTGGCCTCAACTTCTACCCCCTCATAAATGCACTTGCTAGAAGAGCATTTGCCCATTCAATGTAGACAGGAAGAGAAAACCACCGTTGAAAATGTTTTCTGATGGTCTCGCCAGGATTCGAAACCAGGCGTTCAACATCATAGGCGGACATGCTAACCTCTGCGATACGGTGGCCTCAACTTCTACCCCCTCATAAATGCACTTGCTAGAAGAGCATTTGCCCATTCAATGTAGACAGGAAGAGAAAACCACCGTTGAAAATGTTTTCTGATGGTCTCGCCAGGATTCGAAACCAGGCGTTCAACATCATAGGCGGACATGCTAACCTCTGCGATACGGTGGCCTCAACTTCTACCCCCTCATAAATGCACTTGCTAGAAGAGCATTTGCCCATTCAATGTAGATATTTACGGAAGCAACCATGACCTATCAACATCTGTGTAACGGAATAGGTGACATCGCCGTGCTTCCTATTTTTCCACATAAGAACATCGAGGATAAGTCGTCCCTTCCTCCTGGCCCGACTCTCATTTGTTCACCTTAGTTGTCATCTCTCGACAGTGTCCTCTCGTATGGTCAGTGTATGATCCGTTTAAATCTCACCCTCCTCAATGCCACTTTGGACATACACCAAGCCAGTAATCGACTTGATTCGCGATTTATATCTACTCATGTCTGGAACTCTGTTCTGCTCACAAAATCCTTAATCATCACCTATTTTTGTACCTGTATGTCTGTTCTTTGCCTTTCTGTTCCTATCTGTTGCCTATCTTTCTATCTGTTTGTCCATATCTATGTCTTTCTGTCTGCAAATCTGTTTGTCTGCCTGTCCGTCAGTTCTTCCCTCTGTCTGTCTGTCAACTCTTTCCTCTGTCTGTTTGTCTGTCTGCTTGTCAATATTTCGATTGGTTCATCTGTCTGTCTGTCCGTCTGTCAGTTTTTCCCTCAGTATGTCTGTCTGTCAATCCATCCGTCTCTCTGTAAGTCGGTTTGTCTGTCTGTAAGTCGGTTTGTCTGTCTGTCTGTCCGTCTATCTGTATACATGTCTGTTTGTCTGTCAGTATTTCTTTCTGCCGCCTGTCAGTTCTTCCCTCTGTCTGTCAATTCTTCCCATTGTCTGTTGGTCTGCCTGGAAATATGTTGATTAGTCCGTCGGTCTGTCCGCCTGTCAGTTCCTTCCTTTGTATGCCTGTCTGTTAATCCGTCCATCTATCTGTCTGCCTACTTGCCCGCCTGTCACTTTGTCCCTCCTCCCATCGGTCTAAAATTAACATTTCACACGGATAACTTTCAGTAAGAAGGACGAGGACGTAATGGTGAGGGCAGCGAATTCGTTTGAGCCCTACATGTAGACCGTATGGCATGCTGGATGTGTTGCTAGAATCGGGACCATGTAACATTAAACAGGATGTGGTTCGCCCGATTCTCATATATGAATGTCTGTTATGGGATCGGGTTATGGTACCGCGGCAGTTTTTTCTAAGGAACAGTCATGAGTTCCCCTAGAGAGGCGAGTCCCATGCTCGATTCTATACTATTGCGCTATATATGTTGGCAAAGAAAGACGCTCTTAGACTGAGGAATTCGGAATCCTGGTGTTCCTCAAACTATTTTAATTTTTCTGTTCTGATGGAGGGGTTGGCTATGCTGGTTATGGATTATATGCCAGGGACTACAGGTGTTCACGTGAGTCGAGAGTTGTCGTGTCGAACGTGAATCTCGAGTGGGTCATGTCATGAGATCCAAATTTAATGACGTGATAGTGCTTGACTGTAATTGAAGCCAAGTATTCGTGCATGAGCGTGCGTAACCCAGTGATATCATGCTCACGACGATAACCAGAACTTAAAAGAAAATCACGACTCACAAGAAAAATCACAACCCACCAAAAAAATCACGACTATCGGGAAAAACAAAAAATTTTGGTCAACAGTGCGTCATGAACTCATTATGAGTCATGATTTTCTTTTCAGACCATTTTTTGTGCGTGCGTGGAATTTTTTTTCTCGTGAACGAAACCAGGGAAGCCCTTCCTGGTTGATGAGCGTGAGCGTGAAAAAAACATTCACTTACGCGCATATATCTACCAGGTGGGTTGAAAGTCGCTTTCCCAGGTCTTTGTGCTGGGGATTTCCCAAGGCCTTCTCTATTCACGGATGGGTCTAAATAGGATAGGGACTCGGAGGCAAGTGTCTAAATTGAATTCGTTAAAACAAGGGAGTCATATAGGCTTCGGGTCTATCATAGTTGCGATCTTCATGCACGATACTCGATACATGATTGTCGCCTAATCGACGACGCACAGTGGGAGAAAATCGAAAAAAAAAATAGTGAAAAATATGCCGTGTGAGAACGGGTGGAAATATTTCTTTGACATTTTAAATGGTTAGAGCAGAGTTAACGAGATCGTATGCAAAATTTCAAGGCCCTAGGTTACCCGGGCGACATTTGGCAGGCCCGTAAAGTTTGTCACCTCGGTATTTCGATAAAATTTTTGGAGCTGTCATATCTTCCTTGGGCCTTGAAAATTTGCACACGATCTCGTAAACCCCTTAGCTCTAATTATTTCAAATTTGAATGAGATATCTCTACCCGTTCTCACACGGCATATTTTTTTACTAGTTTTTTTTTTCGATTTTCTCCCACTGTTCGACGGTAGTTAAGAGATGCAAAGAGTTTCTTAGAACCATACGAAAGATGTGAAAACGGGAGTCCAAAGAGCTAGCCGGGAATGGAACGGTGATAAATGCCGATCGTGCTCGTTAATCTGTGCCATCTGTTTTGGCAGATAGATGTTATCTACGATATTCACGCCAAAGAAGCGTGAGCTGATGCCGTGAGTTACAGGGTGGGTAAGGTCCGATGGTCAAGGATGACACTTATCCTGGTCTGAAGAAAAAGATCACGCACTGCTTATAGGAGTCATGCCTGAGCATTACGCCATCCGGTGTCAGACAATGCCGCTGGATAAGGGGGAAGCGGCTTCTGGGGGTATTGTAGAGACAGAGCGGCACTTCATTTGTCCTATAGCTGAAAAACCGCTTACTTACTAAAAATTTTTGGCTTATTTTGAGTAATTAAAGTTGATAACAATTTGAAAAACCCTCGTTAGTTTAGACTGAAAAAACTAAATCTGTCACACACATTCTTTGGAAGCAACAATTGTATGGGTGGCTTACAAACATAGGCATAATCGCTCAAACTGGAACAATAACACAAATATCCAACTACCCATCTACGAGTTGCTTGCTATTCAATACGCAGCCATCCATCCATTGGATAACAATGATGATAGTCTTTGTGTGTGTGTGTGTGTAAGCGACGATGCTCCAATCGCTTTGTTAGTGGAGCCTCAGGTTTGAAGGTGGACAGTTTGTCATTGGATCAGATCAGTCAAGAGACACACACCATACAGCGGCACACAACACACACACACACACACACACACACACACATCCAAAAGTCATAAAGCCAAACAAGAGAAAAGAAGGCAGGCAAGCAGTCGGCCAAAGCCTTCTGACGCATGACAGCAAACTAAAGATCAGCTTATAAATGTAAAAACAACAATAAAAACGACTTTAACGATGACAAAAACGTGTGTCTTTGTTTACATTGGATTGCTGATTTTTAGTAGATCAGTTGCGAAAACAGTACCAACAACAATGAACCAAAATAGCCACAACAACAGCAACGAATCAGAAGTTTTTTTTTTGTAAGTTTGGTCTGATTTAAAAATAAAAGAAAAAAACATTTGGCTAATGAAGAGCGAGATAAATGTATGGAAAAGCTTAATAAGCCTCAAGTAAGACAACGACCAAAAGAGCATTAATGCCAAGACCATGATGCAGCAAAACAAGAGGTGGCTGCTTGAGGTGGAGCAAGAGAAGCTGTCTCCATTGTGTGGTAGCTTCGAATTACAGGTGAACACATGAGACATCCGGGCGTTATGGCACGTTGAGTCTTCAGTTTTTGTTTTTTTTTTTTTTTTTGTTTTTTAGAGAATCTTACAATGGCTCAAAAACAGAGACGGATAATACAGTCTCAAACAGAAAGGCCTTTTAGGAGATTTTACACTCAGGAAAAAAACAACCAAGTGAGACAAAAATTGGTCGATGCCGACTATATAGGTAGGGATTTTCTAAGAAGTAGGACCGTTTCAAAAAAGGTAGTCAGTCTAAGAAAAACTTGGGTAATCAGCGGAATTCGCAACGATGGGAAAGAGGTTTGTGGACTTTATAATAGAGTGCATCGCAAAAGTGTAGCAGTTTTTTAGAAGTATATGACACTAGCCGAACCGGGCCCGCTCCGCTGCGCCTTCTTTAACTCTGTAAAATCTTTTTAGGGTGGGGATACTTCGCCCTGAATGGGGATATCGAATTAGTGCCTTGTAGCCTATGACGCTGAACGAGTTCTTATCCTGGCGAGAACATCGGACAAAGCGGTGTTTATCCTCTCTTAATGTTGGTGACATTTGCGAGGTACAATGCCATTCAGGGTCATTTAAAAATGTTTCCCCAAAGAGGTGTCGCACTGCGGGACACCGTTCGAACTCAGCTATAAAAAAAGGTTCCCTATCATTGAGTTTAAACTTGAATCGGAAAGCACTCATTGATGGGTGAGAATTTGCACCTTCTTGATTCCTGGTGCTAATGTTCTTCCTTAGGGCAATGTTCGCATTAGCGGAGGGATGGCACCTCCAACATTTAAACTCAAATATGGATATCAAATTCATGCTGCACTTACAAATCCCTTAAATTTGAGCCCCATATTGTCATGGCCGGTAAATATGAACCGTTTGGAGGGTTTTTTGGGACGGCCACCGGCACTTTGCACTGAAAATAGATATCACATTCGTTCTTTATTCCCAACGGAAATGAAGTTCATTTTAGGGGGTCCTTCAGGGAGTACCCCAAAACACTTGGCTTCAAAATTGGATATCAAATTCGTTTTCTTCTCTCAAATGCCTTTCATTTGAGTCCCTTATTGTCATGATGGGTCAAAAACCCATTTGACGTATATTTAGGAGAAAAAGCGCCACCTAGACTTGAATGCAAATTTTTATGTCATATTTGTAATCAACTCCCTTATACCTTTCATTTGAGTCCCATATTGACATGAACTCCGAATATATCTGTTTAGGGAAGTTTTGTGGTTGGGAAGGGGGGGGGCCCCGCAGTTTTGGGGAGTTTTGGGGTTGGGTCGGCCCGATGGGTACTTTGACTCAAATTATAATACCATATTCATATTCTTCTCTCCCATACCTTTCATTTGAAACCCATATATTGTCCCGATCGGTCCACTTCTGATTTTGGTTTGTGTGTTTGGCATACGGCGGAGGGTCCGTCCCCCTTCCGATACCGCCAAATTATATAGCCTATGTTTCCTTCCACACCAACCTACACAATATGCGAAAATTTCGAGAAAATCGGTTCTGCCGTTTTTCAGTCTATCCGGAACAAACAAACCGAGTCCCATATATCCGTGATTGGCTAATGTGCCCATTTTGGGCGTTTTTGGTGGGGGTGAAGTGACCCCCTATACTTCGACATGAATTTGTATGCCAGATTCGTTTTCTACTCCCGCATACTTTTCATTTAATTCATTTGATACCCATATTGTCCTTATAGGTCCACTTTTCATTTTGGGTGGTGTTTTTGGGGTAACGGTGGAGGGTGCGCCCCTTCCGTTATCAATAAATTATAAAGCCTCTACCTACTTCGAGACTATATTCGTAATCTATTCCCGTAAACCTATAAACCTATTTTAGGGGTTTTTGGGGCTGGGGCGGCCTCCAGGTACTTGGACCAAACTTTTCCTAGGAAATTCGTACTCTACTCTTGAATACCTTTCATTCGAACCCCATATTGTCCCGATCGGTCCACTTTCATTTTTGGATAGTACGGGGGAGGGTCCGCCCCCCTCCCGATATCAAAAAATGATAAAGCTTATTCCTATTTCGTGACCATATTCGTAATCTACTACCAAATACATTACATTTGAGTCCTATATTGTTATGATCGCCATATAAACCTATTTTAAGGGGTTTTGGAGCTGGGGCGGCCCCTCAGGTATTTGGGCCTAACTTTTTTTTATGAAATTCGTACTCTACTATTAAAAACCTTTGATTCGAATCCCAGATTGTCCCGATCGGTCCACTTTTATTTTAGAGTAGTACTTTTGGGGTAAGGGGGAGGGTCCGTCCCCTTCCGATATCAAAAAACTATGTATCCTATGTTTCCTTCCAGACCAACCTACACAATCTGTGAAAATTTCAAGGTAATCGGTTCAGCCGTTTTTGAGTCTATACGGAACAAACAAACCGACAAACATACAAACAAACACAAATTGGATTTTTTAAGATACGGCTGAAGGAATACAATAGGATGATCAGGACGGCAAAATGTATTTCGTGGGTGTTTTTCTATAAAAAGGTCATTAGCGTCAATGAAGCCGCCAAGATGGAAAAAATTCTATCAACACCCCATGTCTGAACTGACTGAACGACTGAACGGAGATGATTGAGGACAGATTGAAACTTTTGATGAAAACGCCTTTCCACAGGATACAACAGGACACTCGTAGGAACAATGAGGTTTATCGAAAACACATCATTCGGACTTCATGGTAAAGGAGGCCTTGAGAGGCGTCCACCCGGACTTCAGAGAATATTTCCAGCATTAGTATAAAAGGATGGGTTACCTGGTACTCCATCTGTCGGCTATATTCACTGCGCGCTAGGACTTGCATATAGTCAGAATTTGTGGCAGGAGGCTAGGGTGGCGTACATAACAAAGCCTGGCAAGGCAAGCTATGCGGCTCCATAGGGCCTTAGACATATAAGCCTTAAGTCCATTCTACTGAAAACCATTGCTGAGACACCAGCAACATGACTATGTCAGAGGAGACCGCCCTGTGCGAGGTCATGCATAAAACATAAGATTTCTTTGTTGCCAAGATGTACACCATCTAGTCTGTTAGAACCTGGTCCACTTTGCAATGGCCTAAGAATTGGACCGGCACAGTGATGAAATTCTTAGGCCAGTGCACTGGCCAGTGCACCAGGTTCAAACAGACTAGATAAACAACATGCTAAGGATGAATTGTGGTTTCCATGACATCAATAGTGATAACCATACCATAACTGTTAGTATAGGATACAAAGTACCACAGGATATATCCCTAGGTTACATTTTATCGCTACTCCTATGGGTGACCAACATAAATCGCCTACTACGGATCCCATCTGAGGAGGGTTCTGAAACCGTCTGCTACGCATGTGGGAATCCAAAGCAGTTATGCAGAAATGCCGAAAGTGTCTTGGAGATGACATACGACTGAGCTATACCTTGTAGTCTGAACGTTTACGAGAAAGATGAAGGCGACACGTCTTCTCAACATGGCAGTGATCTTGGATAGGAAACTGAATGTGAAGTGCCACATCCAGGAGCGGGCAGAAAAGGCTTACAGATGTTTGACGCTATGTAGACAGGCCATAGGCTCGAAATGGAGCCTGAATCCGGGGATAATCCACTGGCTCTACAGCAGCGTTATTACACCAATACTAGCATACGCCTTAGTAGATTGGTGGATGACGCTGAAAAAAAAGAGCAACATAAGGCATAGGGGGAGCGATGAGAACCACGTCTAATAACCTATTAGGACATTGGAGACTATTCTATTCGACACATAGCATGGTCACGGAACATAAACTCTGGAGTGTAAGTAGGAGATAAATGCCCTGTTTGGGTAGAAGGATAGCAAGATCCTTATTGTTTGGATGCCGGGCCAAGCGAAGGGAAGGGAAGGGAAGGGAAGGGAAGGGAAGGGAAGGGAAGGGAAGGGAAGGGAAGGGAAGGGAAGGGAAGGGAAGGGAAGGGAAGGGAAGGGAAGGGAAGGGAAGGGAAGGGAAGGGAAGGGAAGGGAAGGGAAGGGAAGGGAAGGGAAGGGAAGGGAAGGGAAGGGAAGGGAAGGGAAGGGAAGGGAAGGGAAGGGAAGGGAAGGGAAGGGAAGGGAATGGGTTACTTAGTATTACGTTTGCGGAATAGGCGCGAGAAATGACGTCTTGTGATGGCCATGTGGGGAAAGTCGCAAGAGATTGCGCATGGAGTTTCGTGTCAAAAAAATCACGACTAACGAAGGCAGTCACGACTCACGCAAAACACGACACATGAACCACTCATGAGTCAAGTAATTCGCGAGTGAGATCCCAATCATACCAAGACACAATGAATGTTAATTCATCGCGCGAAAGAGTAAAATTATGCTCACGACAATAATCACGAGTCACGAGTGAAAACCCCGACTTGCGAGAGAAACACAACTCACGAAAAAAATCACGACTGTTGGATATACAACACACGCGGCACTCCCGACTCACGAACAACTCTGGAATTGTGAAATTCTTGCGAGTGAGTTTGGCATGTGACGGCGCGCAGTGTTGGATAAAAATAGTTAAAATAGAGGTCTAAAATTTTGCACAGATGTGTATTTGAGTGTAAAGTGGAAAAAGTGAAGTATTACAGCAATCGGTCTGTATATTGATATAGCTTCCATAGAAATCGTTCTCCCGATTTGCCGTCGTGAGCTCCTAGAGGTCGCATTTATTATCCGATTTGGCTGAAATTTTACATGACTGCGAATTGTGAGTTTCAACAACTACCACATGTATGGCTGAAATATATCTATAACCCGATATAGTTATATATTGGGCTGCCCAAAAAGTAATTGCGGATTTTTTAAAAGAAATTAAATGCATTTTTAATAAAGCTTAGAATGAACTTTAATCAAATATACTTTTCTTACACTTTTTCTCTAAAGCAAGATAAAAGTAACAGCTGATAACTGACAGAAGAAAGAATGCAATTACAGTCACAAGCTGTGAAAAAATTTGTCAACGCCGACTATATGAAAAATCCGCAATTACTTTTTGGGCAACCCAATATAATCAGATCTTCCGATTTAACATCTTAAGCCTCTAGAGTGCAATTATTATCCGATGAAATTTTGCTGAAATTTTTTTTTGCGCAAGGACAAGGACTATGATACTCAAGAACTCTGCTAAGTATGGTTCAAATCGGTATTTAACATGATATAAAATTGCAAATTTTGCCCATGAACTAAGGAACAGGGGCAAACTTCTCACATAACAATGAGTGCAGTCCGATTTAAGATTTTTAAGCTCAATGATAAGGGCCCTCCTTTTTATAGCCGAGTCCGAACATGATTTAACATGCTATAGCTCCCATATAAACCAATCTTCTGATTTGAGCCTATAGATATAGGAGTGCCGCAGAGCGAAACCTTTTTGGGGAGAAGATTTTACATGGCATAGTACCCCACATATGTTGACAGCATTAGACAGGGATACCAACTGCTGAAAATTTTTTATGATTTTTCGCCAGGAGTCAAACCCATGCTCAAATTCATAGGCGAACATGCTAATCTCTTCGCTACGGTGGCCTCCTCGCGCTTAAGCATGAGTGAGTAAAATTATGCCCATGACACCAATCACGATTCTCGAGAAAAACCACGACTCACGAGAAAATTCACAACTTACATGACAAATTATGACTAACAAATAAGAGCGTGCTAAGTTCGGCCGGGCCGAGTCTTATATACCCTCCACCATTGATCGAATTTCAGTTAAATCGGACGACAGTTGCGCCCTCTAGAGGATCAAGAAGTCAAGACCCAAGATCGATTTATATGGCAGCTGTATCAAAACATGGACCGATTTGGCCCATTTACAATACCAACCGACCTACACTAATAAAAAGTATTTGTGCAAAATTTCAAGCGGCTATGTTTACTCCTTCGAAAGTTAGCGTGCTTTCGATAGGCAGACGGACGGATGGACGGACAGACGGACGGACATGGCTAGATAGATTTAAAATGACATGACGAACAAGAATATATACTTTATGGGGTCTTAGACGCATATTTCGAGGTGTTACAAACAGAATGACGAAATTAGTATACCCCCATCCTATGGGGGTAAGTCAAGTCAAAATACCCTGTACCACAATAATAGTGCAGGATGTCAAATAGTGAACTATGCTGCACAGTGTATTTTCTCCACGCCATGAGTTCTATAGGGGCCCTAAGTAGAAAAGAACATTCAAAAGGTAACTTTAAGCCAATATCATTGTATCTTTGCAATATACTGGAGTGTGTGATGTCTGCCACTTTCTTCTCCATATAAGTGTGTCCATCAAGGAAACAACCATGATCACTGCCTGAGCATCAACAAATGAGATTAGGAAATGTAAAAAACCATTTAATAAACATTGAAAGTCAGGCGACATCTTTTCATAAACATGAAATTAATAATTTTCTTTAGCAAAAATGCATACCAAAAAAAAAAAGAGAATGTAAACAGAGATTTTCAGAACAAATATTCAATTTCAGCCATGTCCAATGTGGAGTCCAAGTCATTGCACCGTCCCTGTACCTGGTGGTTCTTTGATATTCTTTGAGGAAATGCTTAAGAATATGAAAAGAAATCGCTTTGCAAGCTGATGTTGGGTGTTTGGAGTTTGATGCCGTTGTTGGTTTAATGCTGATGTCGTTTTTCTTGTTGTTGTTGTTGCTGTTGTTAAAACGGAGTTGCTGAGCTGCTTAACTAAATCCGGCTTAAAAACTGACAGAAAATTAATGTTGACGCATAGTCATAGTTTCTTAACGTATGCACGGCCAGAAAGACGGACAGACAGACAGATTCCAACAAACAGCCATCGAAAGCCGACATCGTGCCACACAAAAGTTAGCCTGAAAATATGATCCACATACGTGTTTGAGTATCTCAGTGTGTGTCTGTGTGTTTACTTGAGCCTATGTATGTAGGCAGACTTAAGAGATAAACATTAATAATTTTATTTTTTCATACTCTCAAGACTTTAGACTTCCTTTATTTTCATTTTACAAAAGACATTTAGCAAAATATGTTCATACGACCAAAAAAAAAAGCAACTGTCGAAGAATCACCAGCAAACAAACAAGCGAACCATAGAAAACCCTCGGACAAGTACAAAAAAAGTCACACATTAACATTGGACTAACAGGCAGAAAAAACAAAGCGGAAAAACTAACAACCAGCCAGCCACTTTGATGATGATGATGATGATCAGAGAGAAGAAAACCCCATATTCGAAATGATCTTAACAAATGCCGACATGATCAACACATATCCGATATTGATCAATGTGGCAAGGTGCTCATAATGATGACGAAGAAGTTGCATGAGATGCCCATGTGTTGCTGTGCAAGCTGATGACACTTTGTTTTGTCTTTTGCTAATCATTGCGCATGATCACACGTTCAATCTCATTACCCGCACTCCTATGACATTCTCCCCGGTCTGGGAAGAAGAAGAAACAGCCTTATCATGCCTAGGTAATTATGCTCATTGCTGCATCATTTAAATTCATTCATGAATCGTCTTTTGTTTTTCTCTCCCCATGAGTTGGTAAAAAATATCTCTCCGATTACTGAGGATCGATTTTGTGGATCAAAATAATCACATGATATTTGATTCCCTTCTGGGAAAATAAGGGAATTGTCACCCCATGCTCTCTGATGGCATTTGGGATTAAATTCGGGAAATCCTATTTTAAAGATTTGCAAGGCGATAATGAGTAAAAGGGTGGTTTGGAAATAAAAGGGTTTCCTTTGGCATTTTTAGTTAACTTAATAAGATTAGCTGACAGTTGGTGAAGATTGCTGAATTAGAGGTAAATAAATGTCTCGTTTTTTATAGCCTCCACCAGGGCTAGAGGTTGGTGTACTAACATGGTCGTTCTGTTGGTAAAATTTTGAAAATCTTTGATTTCATAGAACTTTTGCATAACAAACGAGTAACAAAACCAGTAAGGAAAGGCAAAAGTCGGGCGGAGCCGACTATATAATACCCTACACCACCGAGTCCACCTTATACTTTCAATCTGTAGGACTTGTATCCAAATTTAGTCAGACTTCAATTTTGCATACCTATACCGATTTTGTCTCATGAATCATGAAAAATGTTGTAGAGATCAGACCGACCGAGTCGAAACGATAAAAAGATATATATGGGAACTTTACTAAATCTGATTCGATTTTGATGACATTTTTTGCATGTAGTGCGACGTCAAAAAAAAAACATCATTTTCAAAATTTTGTAAGGATGGCACCAAAATTGTGGCTACTACAACTATAAAAGGGCATATCGGATGAAAGATATATATGGGAGCTATATACAAATCTGATCCGATTCTGATGAAATTATGGCACACATACTAGGAGATCGAAAAAGCACTTCGTGCCAAATTTGGTAAAGATCGGAACAAAATTGTGCCTTCTACAGCCTTAAGAGACCAAATCGGATGAAAGATATATATGGAAGTTATATAAAGATCTGAACCGATTTATATGAATATTTGCACACGTATTAAGACGTCACACGAAATATCTCATGCTAAATTTGGTAAAGATCGGACCAAAATCGTGGCACCTACAGCCTTAATAGGTCATATCGGATGAAAGATATATATGGGAGCTGTATCTAAATCTGAACCGATTTTGATGAAATTTTGCATGCATATTGTGACGTCAAAAAAAAAACTCTTTGTGCCAAATTTTGTAAGGATCGGATCATAATTGTGCCTTCTACAGCCTTAATAGGTCAAATCGGATGAAAGTTATATATAGGAGCTACATCCAAATCTGAACCGATTTAGATGAAAATTTGCACACATATTAAGACGTCACACGAAACATTTCATGCTAAATTTGGTAAAGATCGGACCAAAATTGTGGCTCCTAGAGCTTTAAAAGGGCATATCGGATGAAAGATATATATGGAAGCTATATATAAATCTGATCCGATTCTGATGAAATTTTCCACACACATTGGGACGTCACAAAAAACACTTCGTGCCAAATTTGGTAAAGATTGGACCAAAATTGTGCCTTCTACAGCCTTAATAGGTCAAATCGGATGAAAGATATATGTGGGAGCTATATCTAAATCTGAACCGATTTTGAAGAAATTTCGCACACATACTAGGACGTCACAAAAAGCACTTCGTGCCAAATTTGGTAAAGATCGGACCAAAATTGTGCCTTCTACAGCCTTAATAGACAAATCGGATGAAAGATATATATATGGGAGCTATGTATAAATCTGAACCGATTTAGATGAAAATCTGCATACCTACTAGGACGCCACAAAAAGCACTTCGTGCTAAATTTGGCAAAGATCGGACCAAAATTGTGCCTTCTACAGCCTTAATAGACCATATCGGATGAAAGATATATATGGGAGCTATATATAAATCTGAACCGATTTAGATGAAAATTTGCACACATACTAGGAGGTCGAAAAAGCACTTCGTGCCAAATTTGGTAAAGATCGGACCAAAATTGTGCCTTCTACAGCCTTAATAGACAAATCGGATGAAAGATATATATATGGGAGCTATATATAAATCTGATCCTATTCTGATCTTCAGTGAAATCAGATAACAAATGCGCCTTTTAGGGGGTCAGAACCTTAAATCGAGTGATCGATCTATATGGCAGCTATATCCAAATCTCAACCGATCTGGACCAAAAGAATGTCGAGGGGCCTAACACAACTCACTATCCCAAATTTCGGCGAAATCGGACAATAAATGAGCCTTTTATTGTCACAAGACCCATAATCAAGAGATCGGTCAATATGGCAAAAAATGCAAATTTTCCCCTGAACATTCCACTAAGGACAGGGGCAAACTTCTCACATTTCAATGAGTGCAGTCCGATTCAAGTTTAAGCTCAATGATAAGGCGCCTCCTTTTTATAGCCGAGTCGGAACGGCGTGCCGCAGAGCGAAACCTCTTTGGGAAAAAGTTTTACATGGCATAGTACCTCACAAATGTTGCCAGCATTAGGAGGGGCAAATCACCGCTTAACATTTTTTCTGATGGTCTCGCCAGGATTCGAAACCAGGCGTTCAGCATCATAACCTCTGCATTACGGTGGCCTCCTGAATGGCAGCTATATCAAAATCTGGACCGATCTGGGTCCAAATTGAAGAAGGATGTCGAGCGGCCTAAAACAACTTACTATCTCAAATTTCGGCCAAAGCGTATAATAAATGTGGCTTTTATGGGCCTAAGTTCTTAAATCGGCAGATCGGTCTATATGCGGGCTATATCCTACGGGCGATCACCATAAATGACCTATAACGGATGCTAACTGCGGAGGGATTTGAACCCGTCTGCTACGCAGACGATGTTATATTACTTCTATGGTGTAAGACTCATCGATGTTGGGCCGTAGGCTCGAAATGGGGCCCGAGGACTAGGGCACTAGAGACTATTCAAGATATCCGATCCATAGACACACATTAAATGCGAAGCAGCCACTGCGGCTATGATACTTAAGGCGATGGGAGAATGGATTGAGGATAGTAGCAGCTCATACCATCCCGATATAAAAGAGGCGATGAAAGGAAACCTGGAAGGCAGGGAAGAGGTTACCGATCGGATACCTGAGACGACACATGATATCCGACCCATAGATATCCGACCCATAGACACACATTAAATGCGAAGCAGCCACTGCGGCTATGATACTTAAGGCGATGGGAGAATGGATTGAGGATAGTAGCAGCTCATACCATCCCGATATAAAAGAGGCGATGAAAGGAAACCTGGAAGGCAGGGAAGAGGTTACCGATCGGATACCTGAGACGACACATGAGGTCGAGTGCGAGGCACTGCTGACACCAAATTGACGGAACCCTGGTATTGGCATCTGGAAGATCATGTTACACGGATGGATCAAAGCTAGAGGACAGAGAGGGCCTGGGGGTCTACATTGAGAACCCAGGGACTGAGATCTATTTTAGAATGGCTGACCAAAATTTGGTCCTGCAGGCGGAGATACGGGCGATCACGAAATGCATGACGTGGTGTGGTACTAACCAAGAACGTAGAGTATGAACATCTTTATGTACAGTAAAGTGGCCACAAGGGTAATAACAACCAGGAGGGTATGGTCACGAACAATCTTGGAACACCTTCTCTGAGGATGGCACGATCACGATCACGAAATGCGTGAAGTGGTGTAGTGCTAACGCGAGGACGTCGAGTATGAAAATCTTTACGGACAGTAAAATGGCCATAAGGGCAATGAGAAGAGATATAAGAAGCGTTTAACGCCTTCTCTGAGGATGACATGATCCGCATCGTTTAGGTGCCGGGCCATAGCGAAGGGGGAATGAAGTGAAGGCAGTGAAGGCCACAGGACTGCCGTCAACAAACTTGGTTAACCCGAAGCCTTTCGAGTCGACGCAACTCGAGTTAAGACCGTGGGTTGTAACACTATGGAATAGCGATACAGCGGTAGGACGACGAAAATCCTTTTATTGAAAGGAAGTTAGAAGGAGGTCAGTATAGCTTTTTGTATTATTACGGCACACATAGGACTACGAGCTCACTTATGCAAAATCGGTGCGGCAAGTGATAGCACGTATAGTGGATGTGGAGAAGTTGATGAGACGTTGAAGCATTTCCTATTTCATTGCCCGGCTTTCGTGGCTAAAAGACACCGGCGCTTGGGTGGGGACACAATACCAGACATAAACCAACTAAGGAGTGTGGTATGGAAAACAATAAAGAATTTTGGAAGCAGCACGGAATTCCTGACTTACATTTTCTTTATCGAGGATACTTTTGTGTTTTAAGAGCGCACAACAAGCCGATTATTGGCTTAGGTGTATGTTCATAGTGGCATGGGGCGGATTAATATCCGCACCCTCTTTTCGACATAACCTAACCTTTGTTTTGAGACCATGGTGGAGGGTATATATTGTAATATTCGGCGCGGCCGAACTTAGCACGCTCTTACTTGTTATACCCTACACCACTACTGTGGCACAGGGTATTATAACTTAGTGAATTAGTTTGTAACACCCAAAAGGAAGGGAGATAGACCCATTGATAAGTATACCGATTGACCCAGAATCATTTTCTGATTCGATTGAGCTGTGTCCGTCTGTCTGTCCGCCTGTCTGTCTGTCCGTCTGTCCATGTTAATTTGTGTACAAACTACAGGTCGCAATATTTATCCGATCGTCTTCAAATTTAGTATGGGCATGTTTTTCAACCTAGAAACGAAGCCTATTGAAATTGCAAAAAATCGATTCAGATTTCAATATAGCTCCCATATATATGTTCGTCCGATTTGCAGTAATAAGGCAATAAAATGGTCATTTGTTAACCGATTCTCTCGAAATTTGGCAGGAAGGATTTTCCAATGACTCCCCACATTACAGGTGAATTTCAGTAAAATCGGATCAGATTTTGATATAGCTCCCATGTATATGTTCGTCCGATTTGCAGTAAAAATACAATAAAATGGTAATTTATTATCCGATTCTCTCGAAATTGGGATGGAATGATTTTCTCTTGACTCTCGACATTAAAGGTGACTTTCAGAGATATCGGTTCAGATTTAGATATAGCTCTCAAATATATATATATATATCGCCCGATTTTCACTCCTAGAATCATTGCAAGCGCTTTTATTGACCCATCTGGCCAAAAATTTTGCACACCGCTATACTCGACGACTGCCACAGTATCTGAGAAGTTTGCTGAAATCGGTTCAGATTTTGGTATATCTCCCATATATATGTTCGTCCGATAATGAGAAATATTGCAAGAAAATGCGCATTTTTTAACCGTATCTCTAGAAATTTTGCAGGAAGGATTTTCTTATGACTCTCGATATTACTGGTGAATTTCATAGAAATCGGTCCAGATTTAGATATAGCTGTCATATATATATATATATATATCGCCCGATTTTTACTCCTAGAGTCACAGCAAGCGCATTTATTGACCCATCTGGCCAAAAATTTTGCACACCGCTATACTCGACGACTGCCACAGTATCTGAGAAGTTTGCTGAAATCGGTTCAGATTTTGGTATATCTCCCATATATATGTTCGTCCGATATTGAGAAATATTGCAAGAAAATGCGCATTTTTTAACCGTATCTCTAGAAATTTTGCAGGAAGGATTTTCTTATGACTCTCGATATTACTGGTGAATTTCATAGAAATCGGTCCAGATTTAGATATAGCTGTCATATATGTATATCGCCAGATTTTCACCCCAAGAGCCACTGCAAGCGCATTGTTTGACCAATCTTGCCAACATTTTGCACAACACTTTCCTTGACGACTACCACATTATCTGAGTAGTTTGCTCTAGATCGGTTCAGATTTTGCTATAGCTCCCATATATAGGTTCGTCCGATTTTGAGAAATATTGCAAGAAAGTGCTCATTTTTTAACCGTTTCTCTCCAAAATTTGGCAGGAAGGATTTTCTAATGACTCCCGACATTACAGGTGACTTTCAGTAAAATCGGTCCAGATTTAGATATAGCTCCCATATATATGTTCGTCAGATTTTGGGTAATTTGCCATAATCTTGTCATTTGTCAACCGTAGTTATTACAGTTTGAACATATTTGCTCGCCGAGGTCCATCAAAATTGGTTCAGAATTGGATATAGCTGCCACATTGTACTTATAGGGTAGGTGCAATGTATTGCACAGTCGGCACCCCCCAACTTTTGCCCTTCCTTACTGGTTTTAAACTAATTTTTCAATATATATTACACCACAGTGCATTTTTCACTTATACATATCTAATTCCTCTAACAATAAAACTCATTACTAATTCGCTACAGAATTTAAAAATTGCTAAACGCCAAAAAAAAATAGTTAAAAATAGTTTCGCCATGACATTTTATCGAAATTAATTTTATGTGTGCTTTTTTTGGTTTTTTTATAGACCTCATTGGAAGTCCAAATGAAAATGACCAAACCAAATAATTTTTTTTATTAAAGCCACTACCGCTGACAACTGAGAGGCGTAACGCGACAACTATACACTGGAACATATTTTATCGTCAAATAACTATAATGCATGTCATAAATACCGCAGTAATAATTTCTTCATATGCATATGAACAGCCATTCATACATTTATATTAGGGTGGGTCAGCTAGGAATTTGATGTAATAAAAAAAAGAAAAAATTAGCAAAAATATGCTAGGAGGTGGTGAAAAAAAAGGAAATAAAATGTGATTTTAAATCTCTTTATGGAGATATAATTATTTTGAAGGATTAGAAAAAAGCTCCAGATCACTAAGGTTGAATAAAATGTAAGAATATAACGTAAACGCTTGCTATACTAAGCTACCATTGTTATAAAAATTATTTTTTCTTTTAAATTAATCAACAAACAGCAACAAATTCTGAGTATTTTGACTAATGCTATTTTTTTCACCCACCTTATTCGCTTACAATCTACTTCCTCTGTTAATCTTTCCCCAGTTTAACCGCATTTTAGCCAATAAAGATAAACCATCAACCCGCAAATGTAGAACGTATATTTATCGAAGTTTTATCTCAGCAAAACAGCAGTTCAACTCGCCATAGCAGTGATGGTCAACAAGGGTTTTAAACTCAAATCAATTAACGTCTAAAAGTTGTTTTGTTAATGGGGTGGCCAGTATGGCGTGGTTCGGTTTCCAGTTATATCGTTTAACAGAAAACCAACACACACAGATTAGATTAACTTGGTAATTGGTGGTACGATTATGGATTTTGATAAACGACATGCTGTTTGCCTATAACGAAATACTTTGGATAAATTACTAAGCACCATGAGACTGGAATCAAAGTTCAAATACGCCAACATTTATGGATTTAAACTTGTACACTGTCAAAAAAAGGCGAACAAATAAGAGAGCAGATGTATAAACTATAAACACCTAAATACCAGGATCTTTATTTTCCTACCGGTGATACCCCAGGCACTTGGCCCTGAAAGAATGTCAGCATGGTGCTCTACTCCAAATACCATTGATTTAAACCCCATATTGCCATTGGTTTTGAGGGGAGTTTACAGGATGAGGCGTCCCCCAAACATATGGTTGCAAAATTGGATATCAACTTTGTTTTCTAATTTCAAATACCTTTCATTTGAGCCACATATTGGCATGGTTGAAAAATGTTTACCCCTTGGGGGGTGTTTTGGGGAAGGGGTGATGCCTTAAATACATGGTCCTACATTTGGATACCAAATTCGTATTCTACTCCCAAATACCTTTATTTGAGCCCCATATTGCGATGGCCGGCAAAAAATTGCTGTTTGTGGGGTATTTTGGGAAAGGGGTAGACCCCCCGCAAATTGGTCCCGAAAATGGGTATCAATTCTTGCTCTATCCCCCAATTCATTTCATTTAAGCCCCACATTGACATGGTCGGTAAATATGCTCGATTTGGGGGAGTTTGGGGAGTGGTGTGGTCCCCCAATCACTAAGCCCTGCAAATATATCAGCAACGTGCTCTATTCTCATATATGTGAACCCCATATTGCCATTGTCCTCAAAATTGGATATTAAATTCGTTTTCTAATCTCGAATACCATTCACTTAAACCCCTTATTGAAAAAGCCAGCAAATATATTCGGTTTGGGGTATGGGCCCTAAAAACTACGAATATCGATCTCCACTGTCTTGCAGACCCAAATTGTCTTCGCGAGCAAATACGCCCAACTTGGGGATTGTTATGGTGGTGGGACGTCCCCTAGACAGTTGGTCCCGAATGTTGATGTCTGATTCATGGTCTACTCCCAAATACCTTCCAAGAGATCTCCATTTTTCAATAGTCGGTAAACATGACCGGTTTGGGGGGTGTTTTGGAGAATGAGGCGGCCACTCAGTGACTTGGATTTGAATATATTGGGTTGCCCAAAAAGTAATTGCGGATTTTTCATATTATCGGCGTTGACAAATTTTTTCACAGCTAGTGACTCTGTAATTGCATTCTTTCTTCTGTCAGTTATCAGCTGTTACTTTTAGCTTGCTTTAGAAAAAAAGTGTAAAAAAAGTATATTTGATTAAAGTTCATTCTAAGTTTTATTAAAAATCCATTTACTTTCTTTTAAAAAATCCGCAATTGCTTTTTGGGCAACCCAATATATATCAGATTCGCGTTCTACTCAAAAATAGATTCATATTGCAATGGTCAGAAAATACTGGGTGGTGTTATGGGGGTGGGGTGGCCCCATAGACACCTTTCCCGAACATTAATATCAAATTCGTGCTTTACTTCCAAAGACCTTTCATTTGAGCCCCATATTGCTATGGTCGTAAATTTGTCTTCGCTGGGGGATGTTCCCGGGGCGGCCCCTCAAACACTTGGTCCTACATCTGGATATCAGAGTCGTATTCTACACTCAAATAGCTCTTATTTAAGCCCCATATTGCCATGTGGCTTAAATGAAAGGTGTTTTAGGGAAGGAGTGGACCACGAAAAACATTGTCCCAAATTTGGATATCAAATGAAAGGTATTTGCGAGTAACCTCATTTGAGTCCCATATTGCCATGGTCGGTAAATATGCCCTATTTAAGTGGGTTTTGGGGGTTGGGGTAGTCCCCCCCAACACTTGGTCCAACAATTGGATATCGGATACGTTTTCCAATCTTAAATACCTTTCATTTGAGTCCCATATTGTCGTGATTGGTGTATATATATATATGGCAGGTTTTGAGGTGGGGCGCCCTCCCCCCTAGGTACCCCATCCGACATTTAGATACTGTTTTGTTTGTAGTTTACTATAAGAGAGCACACAAAATTTGGCTTAGATCGCACCATCCATCTCCGAGATCTGGCGTTTCTGAAAATTAGGGTAAGGGGGAGGGTCCGCTCCCCCTTCAGATATCAAAAAATATAGTATCCACGGGGTCATTATGCGCCATCTGTGTAAATTTCAAGAAATCGGTTCAGCCGTTTCTAAGTCTATAATGGGCTAAAGACTTTTAATCGACAGATCGGCCTATACGGCAGCTATATCTGAATAAATACCTATCTAAGCTTTAAACAACTCACTATTTCAAATTTTAACGAAATCGAGGGCTTCAAACCTTTAACCGATAGAGCGGTCTATATGGCAGCTATATCCAAAGCTATATATTTGGGTCAAATTGCGGGAGGCTTAAACAACTCTCGGTTTGAAATTTAAGCGAAATGGGGTAATAAATAAAGCTTTAATGGGTTTCATACCCTTAATCTAACTGTTCCACTTTTCAGAAAGAAAAAAATAATGCTATTCTTATATTCAAAACGGATATCGAGGAGTCTAGTGCAACTCACCACATAAAATTTCAGAGAAATTTGGCAATAGATGTCGCTATAAAAGACTTTGGCTGATCGGTCCATATGACGGATATACAGAAATAGGGCAACTCACTATTCCAAATTTCACCAAAATCGGACAAGGAATGCGAATTTCAAGCAGAAATTGTTGTCCAATTTGGCTGAAATTTTGCATGTAGTGTACTTTTATGACTTTCAACAACTGTGGGTAGTACGGTCCATATCGGTCGATAACATGATATGGCTCCCATATAACCGATCTCCAGATTTGACTTTTTGAGCCGTTACAAGCCGTTATTTTCGTCCGATTTGGCTGAAATTTTGCACATAGTGTTCTGTTATGGCTTCCAACAACTGTGCCTAGTACCGGTCTATATCGGTCTATAACCTGATATAGCTCCCATATAAACCGATCTCCCGATTTGATTTCTTGAACCCTTACAAGCTGCAAGTTTTGTCCGATTTGGCGGAAATTTTGCATGTAGAGTTCTGCTATGAGTTCCAAAAACTGTTCCTAGTACGATCCACATCGGTCTATAACCTGATATAGCTCCCATATTAACCGATCTTCCGATTTGACTTTTTGAGCCCTTGCAAATTGCAAATATTGCCCATGAAGGAACAGGGGCAAACTTCTCACATATCAATGAATGCAGTCCGATTCAAGTTTAAGCTCAATGATAGGGGGCCTCCTTTTTATAGCCGAGTCCGAACGACGTGACGCAATGCGACACCTCTTTGAAGAGAAGTTTTATATGGCATAGTACCTCACAAATGTTGCCAGCATTAGGATGGGAAAACCAGCGTTGAAAATTTTTTCTGATGGTCTCACCAGCACGCCTGAAATTTGGCACGCAGTGTTCTGTTAAGCTCCCATATAAACCAATCTCCCGATTTGACTTCCTGAGCCCTTACAAGCCGCTATTTATGTTCGATTTGGCTGAAATTTTGCATGTAGTGTTCCTTTATGACTTCCAAAAACTGTGCCTAGTGCAGTCCCCATCGGTCTATAACCTGATATAGCTCACATATAAATCGATTTGGTTGAAATCTTGCATGTAGTTTTCCTTTATGACTTCCAACAACTGTGCCTACTACCGGTCTATATCGGTCTATAACCTGATATAGCTCCCATATACAACGATCTCCCGATTTGAGTGTTTGAACCCTTACAAGCTGCAAGTTTTGTCCGATTAGGCTGAAATTTCGCATGTAGTGTTTCGTTATGACTTCCACCTACTGTGCCATACACGTCCAAAATTGGTCTATAACCTGATACAGCTCCCATGTAAACCTGTCCCTCGATCATTCTTGTTCGGTTCCTAGAAGCTTTAATTTTTGCTGGTTTGACAGCATCCGATGAGTGGCGATGAGGTTTTTTTTGTGGCTGAATGGCTTCGTCAATAAGAACACGTATTCCATGAGTCATCATTGCATTCCGAAAAATATACGGTTTTGTCCGGTTTATGGGCCGGCGGCGTCATTGGGCCGTACTTCTTCCGTGATGATCAAGACTGGCACGTTACTGTAAATGGGGATCGCTATCGTTCAATGATAACAGAATAATTTGGCCCCAATGGGACGATATGGACTGGGAGGACATGTGGTTCCAACAGAACGGCGCCACAAGCCGCACAGCGAATGTCCCAAACAATTTAATGGAAACCAAGTTTGGAGAACGTGTTGTCTCACGAAATGGTCTAGTCGATTGGCCTCCATGGTCGTGCGATTTGACGCCGTAAGACTATTTCCTGTGGAGCCACCTCATGTCTATAGTCTATGCCAACAAGCCAGCGACGATTATTGAACTTCGTACGAATATCGAACGCAAAATTCCAGCAGTATCGGCCGAATTATGCTTGAAACCTGTCGAAAATTGGTTTCAGAGTCTGGCCTTGTGCAAGGGTGCCCGTGGTGGCCATGCGTAAGATAGCGAGTTCCATACATAATGGCATTAAATGAACTATCACAGGAAAAAAGTTTTATTGAAAAACTTTTTTAGCGCTCTTATTGAATAACCCTTTAGAAATCAATACTTATAATCAAAACTTTTATGATATACTGAAACTTTTGCTTTTCATTCCACAACTCATTTCTTTCAGTGCCATCATATTTTGTTGCCATTCCATTTTTTGGTTAAAAGCTTTTCATTTCTCCTTATTTTATCTTAGGTCACCCTCATAAATGTTTTGGACCTTTGGTTTCCGTTGCCTTGGGGGTTTTAGTGATATCAATGATATCGATTTACCCAGCTGTATTAATGACACATTATTACCTAATGTCAGTGTTTTTGAGAAAATTACAAAAAAAAAAAAAAACAAACCGCACGAAACGTTTATTTGCGGATTTTTTACTATGCAATGCAATTGCATGTAGTTCAATGGGATTTAGAATAGTAGCCTCTGGTTCTGCCGCTGTCATTGTAAATATCGCCTAAGTGCGAATTAAGGGAAATCTGTGGTATGTACGTGCGAGATTAACTGTCACGAATATGATTTGATGCCAAACCACAAGGAAAAGTTTAGTGGGATTTTAAAGTGACCTTTAAACTACTGTCGCCGTCTATTGTAATTGAATTAATGCGTCTTTGGTTAACGGGAATTTCTAAGGTTCATCCAGTTTTATCCATCAAGGGTGAGTGTAGAAAAGAGAAATTCTTGTTTTGCTATATAAGTTAAGGTAAAACAAGTAAAAGCGTACTAAGTTCGGCCTGGCCGAAAGAGGTTTCCGATCGGATACCTAAGATGAACCTTGAGGTCGATTGACGGATCCCTAGTATTGCCATCTGGAAGACCATATTACAAAAATGGATCAAAGCTAGGGGACAGAGTAGGCCTGGGGGACTACATTGAAAACCCAGGGACTGAGATCTGTTTTGGATAGCCTGACCATACTACGGCCCTACAGGCGGAGATCCGGCCGATCGCGGATTACTTGAGGTGGTGTGGTGCTAACTCGAGGACGTCGAGTGTTAACATCTTTGCGGACAGAAAACAGGCCATAGTAGCAATAATAACCAGGATGGAAAAATCCGCATAATATGGGTGACGGGCCATAAGAGAGTAAGGGGGAATGAAAAAGCAGACGATTTGGCGATGATGGCCAGAGGACTGTTGTTAATAAACTTGGTCAACCCGAAGCCTTTCAGGTCGACGCAGTCCGAGTTAAGAGCGTGGGCGTAGGCCAATAAAAGCCACATTTATTATCAAATTTTGCTGAAATTTGGGACAGTGTGTTGTGTAAGGCCCTTCGACATACTTCTGCAATATGGCCCACACCGGTCCAGATTTAGGCTCTCGATTTAAGGTCTTGGGTCCATAAAAGCCACATTTATTATACGATTTTGCTGAAATTTGGTACAGTGAGTTGTGTTGGGCCCTTCGACTACATTCTTCAATTTAGCCCAGATCGGTCCAGATTTGAATATAGCTGCCATATAGACCGATCTCTCGATTTAAAGTTTTGGGTCCATAAAAAGCGCATTTATTGTTCGATGTCGCCAAAATTTGGGACAATGAGTTGTGTTAGGACCTTCGACTTCATTCTCTAATTTGACCCAGTTCGGTCCAGATTTGAATAAAGCTGCCATATAGACCGATCTCTAGATTTAGGGTCTTGCGCCCATAAAATGCGCATTTATTGTCCGAAGTCGCCGAAATTTGGGACAGTGAGTTGTGTTAAGCCCTTCGACATTATTCTTTAATTTGGCTCAGATCGGTCCAGATTTGAATATAGTTATTATATAGACCGATCACTCGGCCCATTAAGGTGTTGGTCCCATAAAAGGCGCATTTGTTGTCCGACGTCTCTGAAATTTTGGACAGTGAGTTGTGTTGGGCCCTTCAACATTCTCCTTCAATTTGGCTCAGATCGGTCCAGATTTGGATATAGCTGCCATATAGACCGATCTCTCGATTTAAGATTTTGGGCCCATAACAGGCGCATTTATTGTCCGACATCCGTGTCAGATCGGACTAAATTTGGATAAAGCTACCAATAAGACCAATATTTTGTTCCACAAAATTGGATATGGACTTGTGCTTATTAGACCACTCAAAGTTCTTGCCGAATTTGGTACAAATTAGACCATTTCTCCATATAGCTGCAGTAGGTGCATTAATTATGCATTTTTCACCGGATTATAACAAAAGGTGGTTCACACGTACAACTGAAAAAACGCCTCTAGTTCTGCAAATACCAAAGTCCAGATCCCCTGTTTGGACACATTTTACTTGATACATCTCGTAAACCAAGGCAAACCATTTTATGCACCTAACAATATTTGTAACCTTCTCAGGAAATTTTGAAATCATTTCTCCCCGAAAGGGCTATTTGGGGGATTTTTGAGCACTTTCTAGTAACAAAAATTTTGAAAATCGGACCGCAAATAAAGATTTGGCACCCCAAACAATTTTACGAAACGCCAAGGTGACCAACTTTAGGTGCCAGTTGAAGGGCGCCAGGACCACCTAGGGCCATGAAATTTTGTACATGATCCTCAGCAGAAATTTCAAAGTCATAACTGTATCTGTACTCAAATGGAAAATTTTTTATTAGTTTTTTTTTCGATATTCTCCCACTGTGCAGCGTCTTCCTGTCTCAGCATCATAAGATTGCAAATGAAATTCGATCAAAATCGGTGCACCATCTCTGAGATCTGGCGTTTGTAACAGGTAAGGAAGATGCTGCCCCACCATGACTGCAAGAGAATGTACTCTGATGTTTATGGATTCTGGTTTAGATTGTTCTTGCTTGGGTTTACCGTAGCAATTCTGGGTTTGGTTCGCTACAGGAATGAACACCGTTAATATTTCTCAAGTCTTGGGCAATTACAAACGATTTTTCATTTCATCGCTGAAATAAGGAGATAGACCGTGGGTATCTCTGACTGACTTTAACACAACCCTTCAATGTTTCGTTGGATTTTAGCAATACCCTTTGCAACAAAATCTTGTCTCTTCTCCCCCTGAAATTGAATACGCTGGCATGGGGAATTTATAATCCTAAAAAAATAGTGACGCTTAAAGCTCAAAAAGAAACAAACCAAAAACAAAAAAAAATTAAAATATGCAAAAGACAACGAAGTGTTTCTTATAAAGCCAGCGATGATGATACCGAAGGTGGCCGCTAAGAACATGAAAACCTACAAAAAAATATTATCACACGTATGAAAACTATGACTATGTGGGGCCCCATACACTGAATGACTGAAGACCCCACATAACCAAGGAAAAAAAAATGGGATAAATAAAATGTGAAAAAGAGCTGAAATAATATTTAACAAAAGGTGTTAAGACGGAAGGCAATGAATTGAAAAAAAGCATACATTCAGACACCTATCTACCAACGCCGGCCTCACAACACATCAAACTACTGACCGTTTTGGGGGCAAAAGAGAGCGTGTAACAAAAATGCCCAAGAAAAATGATGAAGACAAAAATGCAGACACCAAATGAACTCACCAAAGAAGAATTGAGAGAAAAGACCAGAAGAAATGAATCGGTTTTGTTAGACGACCCCCAGTTACAATGGGCCAGAACAATCATATTAAAGCCATTATGGCAGCCATTAAATGCACATTTGACTACTGGTCTTAACAGCGGCTGTGGCGGCGGCTATGGCCCAAACATTGTGCCCATATTGCTGGGAAACATGATGGTCGGTCATACATGGTCGGTCACTCAGACAAACAGTCTGGCATTTTTATGGATGTTATGAGGAAGGTTGGTTCGAAATTCCCAGCCATAGTCTTAGGGGGAAGGGGGTAAACCAAAATCTTGGTAATTATGTGTGACACCTAATGGCTCACAGAAAACCAGATAGATAACCTTTTCATTTGTCACTTAGCAGTGTTTAGCTGATTGGTTAGTAGCCTTGCTACATTGGATTAACTTGTCTCCCGCACTATTCCCCATTGTCTTTTGTCCCAGTTGAATGCCTTAACTATGAACAAATGTTCATCTTTTGATTAGAAACCAAAATTTATTGAATTAAATCTGCTTTTTGATGGATTAGACCAACGCGTAAGGCGTAAGACAGGAAGTTTTCCCATAAACTCAGAGGGGAAATACCAGTAGCTATATTAGATTGGTTTCATGCCATAGACTAGAGGCTATAAAAACAGATGACCATAAAAATATACCTCCCAACCTATGGGTATAAAAAAAATCACAAAAAAACCAAAAACTAATTTCAATGGGCCACCAACAAAGAGCTAGAAAATAATGAAAATAATTTGGGCGCTTTTATATAGATCACTGGTTTTTGTTATTAATTGTCCTCGTTGTTTCTTCCAGATAAAGCTAATACCAATTGATGGTATTTAAAAGTGTCACAAATCGGTTTTACAGATATGAAAAGGCCCCCAAATTAATTGGGTTGGGGTTTGCGCCTACACATTATTCTCTGATCATGGTTTAATTTTGTTTATAGCCTCAAAGCTTACAAAAACTCTTTCATATGTGATTGTTCATAAAGAAAATGGGAGTTTTTGTTCCTAGTTGACCACACATAGAGGGCTATGATGTGATTTTGGAAAATGATCATTCCCACAGATCGTAAAATTATAGTACCACAAAAACTCTAGAAAAGCTTACAAGAATTTAAAACAGCAGTAATTTAGGCTGAGCTTCAGTTTTTCTAGTCGACTTGAGTAAATGAATGGCAATTATAGTTGTCTCAAAATGTTATCAAACAGATAAAGGAAAATATGCCATGTTCCATAGAATAGTGGAGTAATAGTGGAAATGATGATTTAATGTTTAAACAGGTCTTAGAGGTTTCTTTGTCAGAAAATTTAGAAGTTTGAGGAGACACAATTTAATTGTTCTTATTTATAGAGTTTTAAGGTTCTGGCACACATCCTACCATGACAGCCTACAATCGATCTGAACCATAATCTGCACGGACCTCAAAGAACTTAAAACAGCTTACAGTGCCAGACTAAAAAAAAAAAAAAAAACAAGTAAAAGCGTGCTAAGTTCCCTCCACCATGGATCGCATCTGTCGAGCTCTTTGAGCAGTATCTCTTTTTAGGCAAACAAAGAATAAGGAATATGGACGTATGAGGAGCAGGAGCTAAGTTATAGTCCGATTCGTGGCTCAAGAAGCAAAATCGGGAGATTGGTTTATATGGAAGCTGTGTCAAGCTATAGATCGATTCAGACCATATTGCACACGTATGTTGATGGCCATGGGAGAAGCTGTTGTACAAAATCTGTGCCAAATCGGATGAGAATTGCGCTCTCTAGAGGCTCAAGAAATCAAAACCCGAGATTGGTTTATATGGCAGCTATATCAGGTTATGAACCGATTTGAACCATACTTCGCATAAATGTTGGAAATGATACCAAATCACCACGTACAAAATTACAGCCAAATCGGATAGGAATTGCGCCTTCTAAAAGCTCAAGAAAACTTGCAGAATTTCAGTCAAATTGGATGAGAATTGCGCCCTCTAGAGGCTCAAGAAGACAAGACCCAAAATAGGTTTATGCTGCTATATAAACCTATTTTGGGTCTTGTCTATCAGGTTATGAACCGATTTGGACCATACTCAACACAGTTATTGAAAGTGATATCAAAACACTATGTTCAACATTTCAGTCCAATTGAATGAGAATTGCGCCCTCTAGAGGCTCAAGAAATTAAAACCCGAGATCGGTTTATATGGCAGCTATATCAGATTATGGACCGATTTTTGACATACTAAGCATACTTGTGCGAAGTCAAAACAAAACACGTCGTGCGAAATTTCATTACAATCTGATAGGTATTGCGCCCTCTAGAGGCTCAAGAGGTCAAGACCCAAGATCGGTTTATATGACAGCTATATCAGATTATGGACCGATTTGTGACATACTAAGCACACTTGTGCAAAGTCAAAACAAAACACGTCGTGCGAAATTTCATTACAATCTGATAGGAATTGCGCCCTCTAGAGGCTCAAGAAGTCAAGACCCAAGATCGCTTTATATGGCAGCTATAACAAAACATGAACCGATATGGCCCATTTACAATACCAACCGAGCTATTCTAATAAGAAGTATTTGTGCAAAATTACAAGTGGCTAGCTTTACTCCTTCGGAAGTTAGCGTGCTTTCGACAGACACACGGACGAACGGACGGACAGACGGACGGACAGACGGACGGACGGACGGACAGACGGACGGACGGACGGACAGACGGACAGACGGACAGACGGACAGACGGACAGACGGACGGACGGACGGACGGACAGACGGACGGACGGACGGACGCACGGACGGACGGACGCACGGACGGACGCACGGACGGACGCACAGACGGACGCACGGACGGAAAAATGGACGGACATGGCTGGATCGACATAAAATGTCACGAGGATCAAGAATATATATACTTTATGGGGTCTCAGACGAATATTTCGAGTTGTTACAAACAGAATGACGAAATTAGTATACCCCCATCTTATGGTGGAGTGTATAACAAGTAAAAGAGTGCTAAGTTCAGCCGGTCCGAATCTTGGGCACCTACCACCATGGATTGTGCTAAAAATTTTTACAAACTAAATTTAGTGGGATTTGGTAAGGGAAGATAAAGGATTTGGCGCCCTCGAAACTCAGAACGTGTGTGGACAGTATGGCGGCGCTTAAGGCCTTAGGGCCAAATTATTAATTACAAAAAGAGCGGATGATTGCGCCAGGAGGAGTTCGTCTGCCTCTAGCGGATCAGTCATCGGTCTTACCTAGGTGTCATTTGTCGAGCTACTGAACACAATAGAGGGAATGACCAGGGCGGCGGCGGTGGAAAAGTGGGACTGGGAGAATCGTTGCCGTCATCGACCGAAGGAGGACGAGAGAGTTGCTGGTATTCTATAAGAGGACGATGAGTACTTTGACAGGGGTCATAACCGGACACTGTGCCATAGGCCGGTTGACGGCGCGCATGGAAATACCGCACAATAACTTCTGTAGGAGTTGCCTCGATTAGGATGAAGAAAAGACTATTAAGCACTTGCTAGGTTCAAGTCCGGGTCTGCAGGGACATTGGCTCTCCTTTCTAGGGAGCCGTTTCTCCTGTGATCTGGTTGAACTTGCAAACGTACCTCTGGTAGGTCTTCTGAGATTTTTTGAAAGAACAGGTTAGTTCCGAAGGGGGGTGCCATAAGCTCCGGCGTAGGTATATCCGTGTTTGCGTGGGGATGGGCGTTTCTTTAACCCCCCTTTTGTATTCGCCATTCCTCCTGTCTTTCTTTTATTCGTGCATAACGAGTCCGAATCTAGTCCGAGATCTCACATCTTCTATCCCTTCCCTTTCCTCACAGGGACTGAGATCTGACCATAATATAGTCCTGCTGGGGGAGATCTGGGAGTTCACGGAATACGTGAGGTGGTATGGTGTTAGCGCTATGATGTCGAATGTGAACATCTTCATGGGCAGTTAACTGGCCCTGATCTGCCAGTTAACGATAAGGACGATAAGGTTATGAACAATCTTGTAGTGTAAAAAGGAGATTAACCCATTAACGACAAATGAGTAGAAAAATATTCAAGAATAAACCGCCATAGCAAAATTCTAGCTCGAGTTAGGCAAGAGGTATACTAATTTCATTTGAATTAGTATATAAGGTCATGTTTTGGGAGAACATTTCTGGAAACAGTTTTTGTGTCTTATTGATTTCTATATTAGGAAAATAAATCATTCGCGATAAGCCTACTACTGTGCGGTTTTATGTGAAAATCATTGTAGGGAAAGTAACTTGGTGATTTTGGACTTCCTTCGTCTCAAATGTGGACACAAACATCCTCGCGGCGTCATTTGGGTGGCTACTTTTAGCATCCGGCAAAGGTAGTGAGCTAAAATGTGCCTCGAGTCTGAAGCGATTACTTTGAAAAATCGTAGAAAAAAATGAAACGTCAACATAGGGTGGGTTGACGGCCACCGCAAACGTTTTAAGGACCACGATTTGCATATATTTATCTGAAATGTCCGCATTTTTATAAAGAGGATGCAGTGTACGCACTGCCGGACAAGGCAGACGTTACTGCCATACAGGAAGTGCGATGGCTTGGGAAGTACTCCATAACAACAACGAGTGGTGACGCCCTATATTACAGCTGCCATGAGACGAGGCATGAATTTGACTGTGGATTTGTGGTAAGTCGGAGAATGAAACACCAGGTTCATCCCGGTGGATGAAATGATAATCACAATCCGCATAAGGGGCAAATTCTTCAACATCAACCTTATTTGCCCCCATGCCCCGACAGAAGACAAGGACGAACAGACCAAGGATATTTTCTATGAGAGAATATGACCGCTGTCCCGCTCATTTTAAAATCGTTCTGCGAGATCTTAATGCGAAAATAGGAAAGGAATATATCTTTGGTCGGAAACCATAGACAAGATATTTGCACTGTGCAAAATTCTGGAAAAGACCCGAGAACGACAAATCAACGCCTACCATTTCTTTGTGGACCACAAAGCCACTTTCGATAGCTCTATACGTTTAAAGTTATTCAAGACATGTCTGAGTTTGGTATCCCAGCAAAATTAACAAGACTCTGCAGCATGACACTTGCTGAAACACGTTCATCAGTAAGAATAGAAAAGAATCTCTCCGAACCATTCTGTATGGGCTGTATGACAACGATAGCATAGTTATAAGTATCAAAAGGTTGCGTTTCGTGGGGTCTCTAGAAGCCACAATGATTTTCCGATTTGACTGAAATTTGGCTCGTAGAGTTTTTTTTTTATTACTTCGAACAATAGTGCCAAGTATGTCCCTATCGGTCTACAACCTGATATAGTTACCATATAAGCCGATTTCCCGATTTGAGATCATGCGCCCCTCCCAGCAGCAATTTTTGTTCCAATTTGCTTGCTATTTTGCACGTTAGTTTCTGGTATGCCTTCCAACATCTGTGATAAGTATAATCTTAACCGTTCTATAACCTGATATAGCTCCCATATAATACGATCTGCCGTCCCGGCCGAACTTAGCTTTGTGTGAACTTGTGTTTTTCATGCTGTAAGTTACTAAACATTTCAAATTTCTTTGCTAAGTTTTATATACACTTGCATTTTTGTAGTTAATCACAGCATAACAAACCAAGAAACACACTTGGAAATTTTAAAAACATTTTAAATCCATTCATGCCGTTTGTATTTGCTCCCTATTACATTTAAGCTTAACACATTTTTCGGTTCAGCTCGAATGTTTGTTTGCTGCCAGTGTTGGTGTTGCTGCTGCTGCTACTGTGTTGTTGTTTTGGTTATTTGGTTTTCTTTATATGAAACGTCTTAACAGTCATTATAAAAATTTATTAATTATTCAAATCCGATTGGATTATAATAATTTATAATGCTTAGTTGTCGTATTTATACATGATTATTTTCTTTCTTTCGTTTTTTCAGTATTCTGAAAACGCTTTACGTACAAATAAATCGACCTCACACACATACAACTGCAAGTCATTTACATGAAAACATACAAACGCAGAAAACAAGTGACTACCCAGTAGGTTTCTTGTCTGGTGTGAAATCGCCAAAAAAAACAAATCTGGATGGACTTCCCGCTAAGAAATGGATCTAGTTCTGAAAGAGTGGAATCGCTAGTTCCATAGTAAACGGAGCTGGTCGCACTTTAAGGTAAAACACTAGCGAATTTAATATAGGAGGAAACCAATTGCCTCCTAGGTACAATACAAGTTTTGCTCTCTCGTTGGGACATACACCTGAGTCAGTAATGGGCTTGTTGTGCGCTCTAATTGGGTTAAGCATGTCATTGATGTGAGAATAGGTATAACCTGTTACAGCTCCCGTATAAAAAGAAATCCAAATTTCTTTTTATGGCCTCTTATTATCTATCTTTACATTCTCCATATATGGAGAAAAGATGCAAACAACATGACAACAGCAATCAATGGTGGAGTGTATATAAGATACGGTGCAGCCGAACATAGCAGGCGTTCAATTGTTCTAAGCCTTTTTGCTGGTACACTATTGACCTTAGTGCCCGTGGTGTGACCAGAGTGTCAAAATGGGCCATTTTTTGGGTTGCCCAAAAAGTAATTGCGGATTTTTCATATAGTCGGCGTTGACAAATTTTTTCACAGCTTGTGACTCTGTAATTGCATTCTTTCTTCTGTCAGTTATCAGCTGTTACTTTTAGCTTGCTTTAGAAAAAAAGTGTAAAAAAGTATATTTGATTAAAGTTCATTCTAAGATTTATTAAAAATGCATTTACTTTCCTTTAAAAAATCCGCAATAGAATAACCCTGTGTTCTGTAGCAACGCGCCAAACAATTAATCCATAATCGATGAATAGGAAGAAAAATACCCAAGAATAGAGTAGTTTTAGAAAAATTCTAGCTTCAGTTAGGAAAGAGGTATTTTAATGACATCTAAAGAATGAGTCATGCATTGCTGTAACATGGTTGAAGAAAAACAAAGCAGCAGCAGCAGAAGGGTTGCCTGCTGAACCTTTTGGGATAGGTGACGACACACCGATGAGGTGTCAGGTCGCCTGAACTTTGCGCTAGTTCACTTGTTTCTAGTCTTTTTGCTGGTACACTGCTTATATCACTGCCGGAGGTATGAGCTGTAGTGTCGAAATGCTAGTGAAGAATGCGACATACAAAATAACTCTGAATTTTGTACAGAGCGCCAAGCAAGTAAGGAGTATCTATAAAAAGCTATAAACATGGTTTCAGCTACAAGAAGGGAAATAAGGACAAGAATGAGGTTCTAAAGCTGTACCAAAGAACAAAACATCCGGTTTGGTTACAGGCGGGTACAAAGAACGAAATCTGGAAGGAATCATTTTCACAGAGGTGATAACATGAAATACCCTCTAGTCAGAATGAGTCAAGCATTGCGGTAGCATGAGCAAAGAACAACAAAACGGCAGAGGCAGATGGGATAACGGCTGAGCATTTGAGGATCTGTGGCGATACTGATGAGGTGCCAGGTCGCAATCTGACCGGAAAAACGCACACCAAATGATTGGAACATCAGTACACTATGCTTCGTACACAAGATAGAACCCAAGCAGTTGGCACACCAAATGCACAGTTTTCTATTAACATTTGCTAATGTATCTTCAATTAGTCCTATCAAAGTCTTACCTACTCATTTTTTATGGCAAGACTGAAAGTTGTGCCGTTTGGCGTCATACATTTTGTAAAGAAGTTCAACATGTCGAAATTTCTTACAAATGGGCCTATCAAAAGTGAGGTTGAGTGTTCTCGCATGGATTTAAACCCAAGCTTCATAGGCGGACGTACCAACCTCCTCGCCAATCTGGGTGCGTCAGTTCTATTATTGCACACTTTCACACTTTCAAAACCTGGCTGCTGAATAAGACCTTAGTTGCTGCAGCGTCGGCTTTTTAATGACGAAAATTTGTCTACAACAAGTAAGATCGTGCTAAGTTCGTCCGAGCCGAATCTTATATACCCCCCACCATAGATAGCATTTGTTGAGTGCTTTGCGCGGTATCTCTTTTTAGGCAAACAAAGAATAATGAAAAAGAGCGGTTATGCTATTGGAGCTATATCAAGTTGTAGTCCGATTCGGACCTTAAATGAATTGAATGATAAACATTGTACAAGTCATTGTGAAATATTTCAGCCCATTCGGATAAAAATTACACCTTTAAGGGAGTCAAGAAGCAAAATCGGAAGATCGGTTTATATGGGAGTTGTATCAAGCTATACTTTCACGTGTATGTTGAAGATCGTAGGAGAAGCCGTTGTACAAAATTTCTGGCAAATTGGATAAAAGCTGCGCCCTCTAGAGGCTAAAGAAGTCAAGATCCCAGATCGGTTTATATGGCAGCCATACCTGGTTATGTACATGATACCAAAAAACCTAGTGCAAAATTTCAGCCAAATCGGACGATTATTGCGCCCTCTAGCGGCTAAAGAATTCAAGACCTAAGATCGGTTTATGTGGCAGCTATATCAGGTTATGATTTTGATTTGAACCATATTTGACACAGTTATTGGACATGATACCAAAACACCTGGTGCAAAATTTCAGCCAGATCGGATGAGAATTTCGCCCTCTAGCGGTTTAAGAAGTCAAGATCCAAACACTACATGCAAAATTTTAGCCAAATGGGATAAGAATTGCGCCCTTTAAAAGCTAAAGAAGTGAAGACCCGAAATCAGTTATATGGCAGCTATATCAGGTTATGAACCGATTTGAACCATACAATACACAATTTCATTTAAATGGGATAAGAATTGCGCCCGCCTGAGCCTGCAGAAGTCAAGACCCAAGATCGGTTATATGGAAGCTATATAAAAACATGGACCGATTTGGCCCATTTACAATCCCCAAAATCGGAAAATGGTCAGGGTGCAGATTTTTTAAAACCCTTACAATGGCTTATCGTCCAAATTCGACAGAGACTTTTATTATCTTCTTAAGATTCGTTTGAATTTGTCTTGATGAGTTTACTTAGGTATTCAGGCGCAGTAAAGAGAGTAAATGCAAATGCGATGTTTGGAAGGATTGTTCTGATACTATCTTCGGGATTTGAACCTAAGCATCGAGCTTCATTTGTTGATATGCTTACCTTTACCGCCATGTTGGGAAGGGGTATTTGCTTCCAATAGCAAGACCAGCAAGACTCAAGCAACAGCAGTTCACATCGATTGTACCTTGGAAAATCCGTCGAATACAACTTATTCGGTCATGTTGAGGTACTCGAGGTAGTTTGAGTTAAGTATTCACGCTTCGCAGGCTCCCATCAACTACCCATTAGTGGTTCAAAATTCAAAATTGCTGCGTTAAACCTAAGTACGTGTTTCGAAATCTGTATGACTTTTTCATATCCACCATCGAAGAATGGTGCCATTCCGCTTGCAACACATCGAAATATCCCTTCCGATCCTATAAAGTATATTTTGGGTTGCCCAAAAAGTAATTGCGGATTTTTCATATAGTCGGCGTTGACAAATTTTTTCACAGCTTGTGACTCTGTAATTGCATTCTTTCTTCTGTCAGTTATCAGCTGTTACTTTGAGCTTGCTTTAGAAAAAAAGTGTAATTAAAAATGCATTAACTTTCTTTTAAAAAATCCGCAATTACTTTTTGGGCATCTATATTCTTGATCGTCGTAAAAATCTAAGACGATCTAGCCATGCCCGTCCGTCTGTCTGTTGAAATCACGCTACAGTCATTAAAAATAGAGACATCATACTCAGTTTGGCCCAGATCGGTTCAGATTTGGATATAGCTGCCATATAGACCGATTCACCGATTTAGTGTCTTAGGCCCATAAAGGCCACATTTATTTTCCGATTTTTCTGAGTGAGTGAGTTGTGTTAGGTCAGTCGACATCTCAGTTCAATTTGGCTCAGATCGGTCCAGATTTGGATATTGCAGCCATATAGACCGATCTCTCGATTTAAGGTCTTGAGCCACTAATAGACGCATTTATTGTCCGATTTTGCCTAAATTTAGAACAGTGAGTTTTGTTAGGCCCTTCGACATCGTTCTTCAATTTGGCCCATATCGGTCCAGATTTGGATATAGCTGCCATATAGACCGATCTCTCGATTTAAGGTTTTGGGCCCATAAAAGAATCATTTATATTCCGATATCGTCGAAATTTGGAACGGTGGTACAAATGAAAGACCATAATTAATCCCGCTTATCTCTAATAAATAGAAAGATAACCAGGCGACTGCAGTTTTTAAGATGGTCAAAAATAGGGGCGCTTATGGAATACAGGCCAACTTCTATGTCCTTCTATCAACTTAGGATCGTATAAAATTTTGAGAAAGAGGCACCCGATCTAGTTTCTTTTCTTTGAGGACAAGTTTTTTTGACAGAGAATGCCAAAGATAGGCTTAAGCCTTGTCAACAAGCCCCCAAACTGGACTCAGTAGCTTCTGCTAGATAATGGAGTCCGTAGCAGCCACTAAACCAGCGTAGCTTTCAATACAACAGTTTAAGGTAATCTGGTTAAGATTTAGATTACCAAAATAATCAACAGACACTTACCACTCCTGCATGTTTACAGTGATAAGTAGGCTAAGGCAACTCTGTGAGGACATCAGAATATGCAATTAAAAGTCCATCGCTCTACTAACCCACATAGGCTTCGAAGAACCTTTAGAGAAATCTGTCATTCAACACATTTTAAGGATTTGCTTAGAGTATTTGTAAAATGTCCTTTAGTTTCAAATATTCTTTTAGTAAATTCCTTGGAGATTTTCTAAACCTGGGGCCTACTGGGTCTACATGAGGATGTGTCCAATATTATAACTCCAGCCAATTCTTATGTATTTCTATGTCATCACACATGTGTAAGTGTATATGTGTGCGTATGTGTGCAAGAGTATATCTGTACTTATGGATTTAAGTTAAAATATAAGCAGTCGAAGCAAAAGCGTCAGCGGCAGCAACAGCACCAGCAACACTGAATAAATATTAAGCTCTTTTTAACAACAAGCAAACCAGCAAAAGCCAACCGCGCTCGCAAATCGTTCATTGACGTTTGTTCAGTGACTCGCTGAGTGAATGAGTCCATGCCCATGGTTTGTTGGCTGGCTTAGCTGTGGCACTTTGGGGCTTTTGCTGGAGTTTCTGCTGCTGTTGGTGGTTTTTTTTTTTGTTTTTTTTTTTTTGCAAAGTCGCAATGAAGAATGTATGGTGTATGGTATGAATGACAAACCTTGAGTTAATATTAAAAAGAAACGCCAACTAACAACAACAACCATAACAACTCAAACAAAAATGTGTTAATCTCAGAATAATTTTCAATGGAATGAATGGTGCGAATGTGTGTGTGTGTGTGTGTGTGTGTGTGCATGTGTGTAATCATCATTGCGATTATCTTTTAATTTATATCATTATCACTCTGTTGACATTCCTTCTTTGACTGTTTTTTTGTTAATAATAATGCCGCCTTATTTGTACTGTAGTGTCAACAGTACAACACCCCAGCAATCATAGTCATCGGCGAACATGGTACTGGCTGGCTCTTGGGCAGATTATAACAGTGGGCTAAGAGGGCCCAGAAGAGAATATCAAAACCATATAAGGATTATAAAACAAGAATTGGCTTTTTTTAAGTCCGTGAAGTTATCTGCGGCATGTTTTTTGTAAGATGGTAACTGCTTTATCCGGCATTCGGATTAACAAATCGAAGAAAGTTAGTTTCTAATTTTGTGTCACTTTTCTAACTACAAAGTTTCTCAAGCTTGGTCTTTGTTATACCCACCACCGAAAGATGGGGGTATATTCATTTCGTCATTCCGTTTGCAACACATCGAAATATCCATTCCCGACCCTATAAAGTATATATATATATATATATATATATATATATATATATATATATATATATATATATATATATATATTCTTGATCAGCGAAAAAATCTAAGACCATCTACCAATGTCCGTCCGTCTGTCTGTTGAAATCACGCTACAGTCTTTCAAAATAGAGATATTGAGCTGAAATTTTGCACAGATTCTTTTTTTGTCCGTAAGCAGGTTAAGTTCGAAAATGGGCTATATCGAACTATGTCTTAATATAGCCTAAATAGGCTATATAGGACTACATCTTGATATAGCCCCCAATAGACCGATCCGCCGACTTAGGGTCTTAAGGCCATTAAAGCCACATTTATCATGCGATTTTGCTGAAATTTGGGACAGTGAGTTATGTAAGACCCTTGGACATCCTTCTTAAATCTGGCCCAGATCGGTTCAGATTTGGATATAGCTGCCATATAGACCGATCCGCCGATTTAGGGTCTTAGGCCCATAAAAGCCACATTTATTACCCGATTGTGCTAAATTTGGGACAGTGAGTTGTGCAAAGCCCTTCGACATCCTTGTTTAATTTGGCTCAAATCGGTTCAGATTTGGATATAGCTGTCATATAGACCGATCTCTCGATTTGGGGTTTTGGGCCCATCAAAAGCCCATTTATTTTCCAATTTTCGCAAAATTTGGGACAGTGAGTTGTGTTAGACCTTTTGACATCCTTCTTCAATTTGGCCCAGATCGGTCCAGATTTGGATATAGCTGTCATATAAACCGATCTCGCGATTTGGGGTTTTGGGTCCATAAAAGGCGCATTTATTGTCCAATGTCAACGAAATTTGGGACAGTGGGTTAAGTTAAGCCCCTCGACATACTTCTGCAATATGGCACAGATCGGTTTAGATTGGGATATAGCTGCCATATAGACCGATCTCCCGATTTAAAGTTTCGAGGCCATAAAAGGCACATTTATTGTCCGATATCATCGAAATTTGGGACATTGAGTTGGGTTTGGCCCTTCGACATTCTTTTTCAACTTGGCTCAGATCGGTTCAGATTTGGATATAGCTGCCATATAGACCGATCTCTCGATTTAAAGTTTTGGGGCCATAAAAGGCGCGTTTATTGTCCAATGTCGCCGAAATTTGGGACAGTGAGTTGTGCAAAGCCTTTCGACATCCTTCTGCAATTTAGCCCAGATCGGCCCAGATTTGGATATAGCTGCCATATAGACCGATCTCTCGATTTGAGGTTTTGGGCCCATAAAAGCCACATTTATTTTCCGATTTTGCCAAAATTTAGAATGGTGAGTTGTGTTAGGCTTTTCGACATTTTTCTGAAACTTGGTTCAAATCGGTCCAGATTTGGATATAGCTGCGATATCTAGATTTTAAGTATTGGCCTCATAAAGTATTTGGTCCAAATCGAAACATATTTCGTTGTAGCTGCTATGGGGCATAAGGTTTGCATTTTTCACCGGATTTTGATGAAAGGTGGTTTACATATATACCCGAGGTGGTGGGTATCCAAAGTTCGGCTCGGCCGAACTTAACGCCTTTTTACTTGTTTTATTTTGCCATGAATTCGAATAACCTACTTTTGATTTTTTGTTTCTATTTTGTTCACCTTAAAAATCTACTTTTTCTAAGACAAATGTCTGGTGTTTACTATTTGCAAAATTGCCGCCAATCAACCATAGATAAGTTGAGTAACACAAACAAAAAAAATCTAGTAACTCATGTTCTTTAGACTTTTTTAACCAGAAAAACATTTTAAGTTAATTAATGCCGCAAAAAGTTGTCGTAAGGGCGGTATGTCAGCCTATACGGATGTTTTTGTTTTACATAAAATAATGAATCCGATAACTGAGTATAGGAATGGGTTGATAAAAATGACATTACTCACAACATAAGAGGTCGTAAGGTAACATTTTACACGGCAGCTTCTAATGCATTCCTTACTATGAACA
This sequence comes from Stomoxys calcitrans, assembly GCF_963082655.1. Lineage (NCBI taxonomy): Eukaryota > Metazoa > Arthropoda > Insecta > Diptera > Muscidae > Stomoxys > Stomoxys calcitrans. The sequence goes on along the minus strand of NC_081556.1, from coordinate 133,181,650 downwards.
AAGCGCATTTGTCCAAATAGTTTAAAGGTTAACGATAGAAAAACGGACTGATATCGACAAATTGACTCTAAATGTTATAGCAACCAAGAATGTGTACATTAGGGTGGGTCAATTTGTAAGGACCAAAACAAAACCAACACAAAGTGGTAGCGAAAATCGAAATCTACGACAAATTCTAAGAAGTTTTACTTAGGAAACCGTGGGTATAAAACCAAAATAGAGTTTCCGTTTTTATACCCTACACCACTACTGCGGTACAGGGTATTATAACTTAGTGCATTTGCTTGTAACACCCAAAAGGAAGAGAGATAGACCCATTGATAAGTATACCGACTCGACTCAGAATCACTTTCTGATTCGATTTAGCAATGTCCGTCCATCTGTCCGATTGTCTGTCCGTCTGTCTGTCCGTTTGTCTGTCCGTCTGTCCATCTGTCTGTCCGTCTGTCCATGTTAATTTGTGTACAAACTACAGTTCGCAATTTTCATCCGATCGTCTTCAAATTTGGTACAGGCATATTTTTCGCCCTAGAGGCAAAGCCTTTTGAAATTAGAAAAAATCGGTTCAAATTTGGATATAGCTCCCATATATATTTTCGTCCGATTTGCAATAATAATGCAATAAAAAAGGCCATTTGTTAACCGATTCCCTCGAAATTTGGCATGAAGGATTTTCTTATGACTTTCGACATTATTGGTGAATTATATAGAAATCGGTTCAGATTTACATATAGCTCTCATATACATATATAGTCCGATTTTCACTCCTAGAGCCATTGCAAGCGCATTTATTGACCGATCTTCCCAAAATTTTTAGCAACACCTTCCTCGACGACTATCACAATATCTGAGAAGTTTTCTTGAAATCGGTTCAAATTTGGATATATTGAGTTGCAAGCATATTTATAGACCAATCTTGCTAAAATATTGCACAACGCTTTTCTTGACGACTACCGCAATATATATAGATTTTGGTCAAAATCGGTTCAGATTTAGATATAGCTCCCATATAAAGGGTGATTTTTTTGAGGTTAGGATTTTCATGCATTAGTATTTGACAGATCACGTGGGATTTCAGACATGGTGTCAAAGAGAAAGATGCTCAGTATGCTTTGACATTTCATCATGAATAGACTTACTAACGAGCAACGCTTGCAAATCATTGAATTTTATTACCAAAATCAGTGTTCGGTTCGAAATGTGTTCATTCACCGTAACGTTGCGTCCAACAGCATCTTTGAAAAAATACGGTCCAATGATTCCACCAGCGTACAAACCACACCAAACAGTGCATTTTTCGGGATGCATGGGCAGTTCTTGAACGGCTTCTGGTTGCTCTTCACTCCAAATGCGGCAATTTTGCTTATTTACGTAGCCATTCAACCAGAAATGAGCCTCATCGCTGAACGGTGAATGAACACATTTCGAACCGAACACTGATTTTGGTAATAAAATTCAATGATTTGCAAGCGTTGCTCGTTAGTAAGTCTATTCATGATGAAATGTCAAAGCATACTGAGCATCTTTCTCTTTGACACCATGTCTGAAATCCCACGTGATCTGTCAAATACTAATGCATGAAAATCCTAACCTCAAAAAATCACCCTTTATATGTTCATCCGATTTGCAGAAATAATGCAATAAAATGGTCATTTATTAACCGATTCTCTCGAGATTTAGCAGGAAAGATTTTTTTTTACTCTCGACATTACTGGTGAATTTTAAAGAAATCGGTTAAGATTTAGATATAGCTCTCATATATATATAGCCCGATTTTCACTCCTAGAATCATTGCAAGCGCTTTTATTAACCAATCTTCCCAAATCTTTGTACAACCCCTTGCTCGACGACTATAACATTATCTGAGAAGTTTGCTCGAAATCGGTTCAGAATTAGATATAGCTCTGATATATATGTTCATCAGAATTTGGGCAACCGTAGTTATTACAGTGTGAACATATTTGCTCGCCGAGGTCCATCAAAATTGGTTCAGGATTGGATATAGCTCCCACATTGTACCTATAGGGTAGGTGTAGGGTATTATACAGTCGGCACCGTCCGACTTTTGCCCTTCCTTACTTGTTTAAGACAAAATTCGGGTTTTCGTCCAATTTTAATAAAACTTCCCAGTTTGACAGAAGCTGGATTAAGATTTTAGACCCATGGTTTCTTTGCCAAGACTTCTTAGAATTTGTCGTGGATTACATTTTGGCCAGCGCCAAAAGATTGACCCACCCTAATATACATATTTGCTTGATTAGGTCTTAGATTAATATTTTGAGGTGTTACAGATGGAGTTATTACACCAGTATCTTATATGTGAGGTTATGCAAACTGCTTGACAAACGGTTTTTTGGATGTTTATCCTTACCTTAGCCTTTTCATAAAATGATCAGTTGTTAAATACCAAAATTTGAATTTCATACCTGCAAAGAAACAAAAATATATCATTAAAGTAGGTCTGCCATAAATAAAAATTCTACCCATTCGCCATAAAATTTTAGAATCGCATTATGTTCGGCCCGCCCGAGCCCTCCGCCATTTAATAAAGTCAGACGAGAAAGGGATCTTTCTTAAATGTAACAGGAAACGCAAGTAAATCGTATCAACATTTCATATTGACTGGTATCCTGAATATACTTCTTGCGTTTAAGTTTAGGCTTAGGTTGCATGGGTATTCCACACCGAAAGGTGAGTTCAGCTGGAGGACAGTCCGGTCCACTGTGACACTCTAACATAAACAAGTAAGAGCGTGCTAAGTTCGGTCAGGCCGAATCTTATATACCCTCCACCATGGATCGCATTTGTCGAGTTCTTTGCGCGGTGTCTCTTTTTAGGCAAACAAAGAATAATGGATAAGAATTGTTATGATATTTAACAAGTCATAGTCCGATTCGGACCAATAATGAATTGAATGTTAAAGACTGTAGTAGAAGTCATTGGTTAATATTTCAGCCCATTCGGATAAGAATTGTGCCTTGTAGGGACTCAAGAAGCATAATCGGTAGATCTGTTTACATGGGAGCTGTATCAAGCTATTGATCGATTCAGACCATATTGGACACATATTGTATATTGAAGGTCATGGGAGAAGCCGTTGTACAAAATTTCTGTACAATCAGATGAGAATAGCGCCCTCTAGAGGCACAAGAAGTCAAGATGCTAGATCGGTTTATATGGCAGCTATATCAGATTATGTACCGATTTGCGTCATACAGTCAGCATAGTTATTGGTAGTCATAACAAAAAACCTCATGGAAAATTTCTGCCAAATCAGATGAGAATTGCGCCTTCCAGCGACTCGAGAAGACAAGATGCAAGATCGGTTTATATGGCAGCTATATCAGGTTATGAACCGATTTGAACCATACGTGGCACAGTTATTGGAAGTGATACCAAACCATCAGGTGCAAACTTTCAGTCAAATCGGATAAGAATTGCGCCCTCTAGAGGCTCAAGAAGTCGAGACCCCAGATCGGTTTATATGGCAGCTATATCAAAACATGAACCGATTTGAACCATACTTGCCACAATTATTGGAAGTGATACCAAACCATCAGTTGCCAAATTTCAATAAAATCGGATAAAAATTGCGCCCTCTAGAGGCTTAAGAAGTCAAGACCCAAGATCGGTTTATATGGCAACTATATCAAAATAGGGACCGATTTGGCCCATTTACAATCCCAACCGACCTACGCTAATAAAAGGTATTTGTGCAAAATTTCAAGCGCCAAGCTTAACGCCTTCGAAAGTTAGCGTGCTTTCGACAGACAGACGGACGGACGGACATGGCTAGATCGCCTTAAAATGACATGACGATCAAAAAGCTACAATTTTTATCCGATTTGGTTGAAATTTTACATAAATTGTTCTGTTATGACTTTCAAAAACTGTGCCAAGTACGGTCTAAATCGGTCGAGAACCTGATATAGCTCCCATATAAACCGATCTCCCGATTTGACTTCTAGAGCTCATGGAATCCACGATTTTTGTTCGATTTGGCCGAAAGTTCGCACATAGTATTCTATTATAACTTCCAACTACTGTGCCATGTACGGTCGAAATCGGTCTATAACCTGATATAGATCCCATATAAATCGATCATCCGATTTGACTTCCTGAGCGCCTGGAAACCGAAATTTTCATCCGATTTGGCTGAAATTTTGAATATAGTGTTCTGTTATGACTCACAAAACTGCGTTAAGTACGGTTCAAATCGGTCAAGAACATGATATAGCTCTCATATAAACCGATCTCCCGATTTGACTTTTTGAGCCCTTAAAAGTCGCGATTTTTATCCGATTTGGCTGAAAATTTGCATATAGTGTTCTGCTATGACTCTCAACAACTGCACCAAGTACGTTCTAGATACAGCTCCCATATTTTAGCAGAATCCATGGTGATGGGTTCCCAAGATTCGGCCCGGTCGGAATTTAGCACATTTTTACTTGTTTTTGTTAAATCCACTCAAATTCATACTAAGATATCGCCCATCTCGAAGTGAAATATAGTCGACACAGCTCTGCTTTTAATAACCCACACTTGTTTTATTTAGCTGCCATACAGGCCAATGCCATGATTTTATGCCTTTAGCCCAATCAAAGCACTGCCTGTCAAACATTTCGACGAAGTTTAAAACGTTGTGTTGTATAATACTCCTCAGCATTTGTGATGACTATAGTCCAATATGGATAATATTGGGTTGCCCAAAAAGTAATTGCGGATTTTTCATATAGTCAGCGTTGAGAAATTTTTTCACAGCTTGTGACTCTGTAATTGCATTGTTTCTTCTGTCAGTTATCAGCTGTTACTTTTAGCTTGCTTTAGAAAAAAAGTGTAAAAAAAGTATATTTGATTAAAGTTCATTCTAAGTTTTATTAAAAATGCACTTACTTTCTTTTAAAAAATCCGCAATTACTTTTTGGGCAACCCAATATTTGAATATAGCTGCAAAATATCTTTCAACTGATCTTAATGAGCTCGTATAAGGCATACTATTATGTAAATCTGGGCAGTTGGTTGTATAAAACTTATCTGTATCGAAAGAGACGTAATTTTGGCTCATTATGCTGAAGCTCAGAGTATGGTACGAAATCTCTAAACTTGCTAGATATGTAATTATTTAGTTTGCCAAGACATTACAATGACTAGACATTTGTACACATTTTGTCCACTTGGGCTTGATTATGTTAGAGTTTCAGTCCATTTTCTAAACCCAGACTAAGACTATCTTGGTCCATTGTGATACCACAGTAGCGACAGACCAGACTTCTGGTGGGAATCGAACCCACTAGTCCTCGACCGTAATCCGAGCACGCTACCAACTCTGCCATCAGGGCAAGCCCTTATTGTTCCCTTTTTTTAATACAATTATCTCATTGTACTGTTTGACTACAAATCCACTGCAACAATTAGAGTTTCCTAGAACTGCAATGTCTTTCTCTCTCAAAATTAACATTTTATGGCCTAATAAATGTAACCTCCTTACATACACAAACAGTCATGAAACTGTATTTATTGCTCCCACAATTATAGTTTTACTAATTTTTATTTAGCTAGAAGAAAAAAAAAACAAAACTTAAGGCCGGATCTCATTGTTTGTCTTGTACAGATAATACTGCACCATACACCAACCTAGGCCAAAACAACTTTGTATTGGAGAAGTTACCTACGACATTAAGATCTAATCTAATTTTACGATACGTTAGCACAGTTCAGCTTACACGAGATATACATAATCTTTATCAACTGATAAGAGGCACGTACCTACGTAAAAACGAAAGTTTTCAATGCAGACAAACAAGAGATGCGCCACCCATTTACGCTAAGGCTAAGGCCCCAAAGCAAAAGAGTTAATGTAAACAGTTTATGGGGTAAAACAAAAAAATTATGAAAATCTAGATCATGCACATGATCAGCAGGGGATAAGATTATACAAAAGTGGTAATGGGATGAAGTGGGTCAAAGAAGATTTTGGGAGCAGGTGATAGGTAGGTGCACTTTCAGTACCAAAATTTCACCCTAATAGGACAAACATTTAGAATTCTGGGGGCTCAAAAAACCAATTTCGAGTTAAGATTCTTATGAGAGCTCTATGCAAATCAATCCGTTGAGAATTTTGCAGGGCATTATTGTACTTCATACTTCAACTTAAATTACAGCCAAATCGGATAATAATTGCGCACTTTAGAGGCTCAAGAAGTCAAGATCCCAAATCGGTTTATAAGGAAGCTATATAAGGTCATTGACCGATATGAACCATGGTTAGGTTAGGTTAGGTCGAAAAGAGGGTGCAGATATTAATCCGCCCATGCCACTATTAACATACACCTTAGCCAGTAATCCCTTGTTGTGCGCTTTAAAAACTAGAAAGTAACCTCTAAAAAGAAAATTTTAAGGTAGGAATTCCGTGCTTATTACAAAATCCTTAATTGTATTCAATGGCACTCCCCTATGTTGGTTCATGTCTGATATTGTGTTTACACCTAAGTACCGGTATCTGTTGGACGCGAAAGCCGGGCAATGACAAAGGAAATGCTCCAAAGTCTCATCATCTTCCCCGCAAGCCCTACACATGCTATCACTTGCTGCATCGATTTTACATAAGTGAGCTCGTAGTCCTATGTGGTCCCGTTGTGATACCAATAACTGTACTGACCTCTTTCTTGCTTCCTTTCAGTAATAGCCTCGTCTTTTCCAAATCTGGATCCCCCCATAGGATTCTCGCCATCCTATCGACCATTTAGCTGTTTCACAATGTTGCATGGGCATTTTTCGCCCACTCCCTTAACTCGAACTTCGTCGACCCGAAAGGCTTCGGATTAACCAAGTTTATTGACGGCAGTCCTCTGGCCTTCACCGCCAAATAGTCTGCCCTTTCATTTCCTCTTACTTCGTTATGGCTCGGCACCCAAACGATGCGTATTTTGCCATTCTCAGAGAAGGCGTTACTCTCCTTCTTACACTACAAGACTGTTCGTGGCCTTACCGTCCTGGTTGCTATTGCCCTTATGGCAATTTTACTGTCAGTAAAGATGTTCACACTCGACGTCCTCGCGTTAGCACCACATCACTTAACGCATTCCGTGATCGCCCGTATCTCCGCCTGCAGGACCGTATTATGGTCAGGCAGTCTAAAACAGATCTCAGTCCCTGGGTTCTCAATGTAAACCCCCAGGCCCGCACTGTCCTCCAGCTTTGCTCCATTCGTGTAACATGATTTTCCAGATGGCAATACTGGGGTTCCGTCAATCCAAGACTGTGCCGATGGCAGCAGTGCCTCGCACTCGACTGCAAGGTTCATCTCAGGTATCTGATCGGAAACCTCTTCCCTTTCTTCCAGGTTTCCTATCGTCGTCTCGATTATGACGCGATGGTATGAGCTGCTCCCATTCTCAATCCATTCTCCCATCGCCTTAAGTCTCATAGCCGCAGTGGCTGCCTCACACTTAATCTGTATGTCAATGGGTCGGATTATTAGAATAGTCTCCAGTGGCCTAGTGGGCGTGGCCCTCATCGCTCCGCCTATGCCAAGACAACATGTTCTCTGAACCTGTTGTATGGTCCCTATGTTGCACGTTTTCTCCAAAGCAGTCCACCAAACTACTGAGGCGTAAGTAAGTATTGGTCTTATCACGCTCCTGTAGAGCCTATCTATGGACTATCCTAGGATTCAGGCCCGTCTACATAGTGCCCAACATATGTGAGCCTTCTCAGTACGCTCCTGAATGTGACACTTCCAATTCAGTTTCCTGTCCAGAATCACACCTATGTATTTGACCTTGTCAGATATCGCAATCGTCTTATTGAGGAAACGTGGTGCTATAAATTGGCCCACCTTCGTCTTCCCCGTGAACAGGCATATTCCAGTCTTCTCTGGGTTAACATTGAAACCTCTGGGTCTAGCCCTGTCATATGCCATATGCAAGATGCTTTCGACCCTTCGGCATAGCTCGTTCGGATCCTTACCCTTTAGAAGTATTATAACATCGTCTGCATAGCAGACGGGTTCAAATCCCTCCTCAGTCAGCATCCTGAGTAGGTCATTTATGGTGGTCACCCATAGGAGTAGCGAAAAATGCCCCCCTTGTGGCGTGCCCTGTGCCACTTTCTCCCATTGCAAACTGCAAATTATTTGCAAATTTTGCCCATGAACATTCCACTAAGGAACAGGGGCAAACTTCTCACATATCAATGAGTGCAGTCCGATTCAAGTTTTAAGCTCAATGATAAGGGGCCTCCTTTTTATAGCTGAGTCCAAACGGCGTGCCGAGTGCGACACCTCTTTGAAGTGAAATTTTACATGGCATAGTACCTCACAAATGTTGCCAGCATTGGGAGGGGAAAACCACCGTTTGAAAATTTTTTCTGATGGTCTCGCCAGGATTCGAGCCCAGGCGTTCAGCGTCATAGGCGGACATGCTAACCCCTGCGCTACGGTGGCCTGCATGCGACACACAATTTGAACCATACTTAGCACAGTTGTTGAAAGTCATAACAAAACACCTCGTGCAAAATTTCAGCTAAATCGGATTATAATTGCGCCCCCTAGTGGCTCAAGAAGTCAAGACCCAGGATCGGTGTATATGGCAGCTATATCAGATTGTAGACCGACTTCAAACATACTCAGCACAGTTGTTGGAAGTCATAACAAAACACGTTATGCTATATCGGATAATAATTGCGCCCTCTAGCGGCTCAAGAAGTCAAGATCCAAGATCGGTTTATATGGCAGCTATATCAAAACATAGACCAATATGGTCCATATACAATCCCAACCGCCTTACACTAATAAGAAATATCTGTCCAAAATTTCAAGCGCCGAGCTTTACTACTTCGTAAGTCAACGTGCTTTCTACTGACAGACAGACGGACGGACGAATGGACGGACGGACGGACAGACGGATGGGCAAGGGTAGTTCGACTTAAAATGTCATGACGATCAAGAATATACACACTTTATGGGGTCTTAGGCGAATATTTCAAGGAGTCACAAACAGAATGACGAAATTAGTATACCCTAATCCTATGGTGGAGGGTATAAAAATTTAGTTTTTAAAAGAAAACCCATTTATATTCAATGTAAAAATATGACACTACTCAAAACGTCTACACCAAAAAAATTACCTTATGACAACTAGGGTTTACATGTTTTTGTGTTTGAATCATAGTCTAAGAAAAGGGGCAAAAACGCAGAAAAATTTACTGTTTTTGCCAAAGCCTTATGAAGAGATTACATTTTTAATATTTATTTAGCCCAAAACACTTAAAAGTAGGTATGCGTCACTAATTACCGCACTCAATTCGCGCATTTTCATGTTACGAATTCGATACGTGCATAGTGTCTTCTTCTACACCAACGAATGACCGGCTATCTGTCGCTATGTCTGTCCAACTATCTGTCTGTCTGCATGTTCGGTCTACTATGGCACTATGGTGGTCTTTGGCGGTTTGGCTGGTCTTATGCTGTGAGGCTCCCTCCAAAACCAAAAACGCTTGTTTGATATTTATGAAAAATAAAGATAAGATAATCCCTGAGACCTACTAAATTCTTTGGGCCGTACATGCATGCAAACATTCGATATATGGCAGAATAAGCCATCGTCAGTGCGTGTTTCACCTGAAAATCATGCCGTAGCACTGAATGTGATTTGAAATGTGTTTTTTCTGTGTATTTCTTGTATCGTCGTGTCGGTTTTGTCGACAGTATTAATTTGTATTTCATGGTACGGTAATGTAGATATAGAATTCTACGCTCACAGGCGCTTATGTGTGTGTGTATGTGTGATAATGATGACGTTATTTTTTAAATAAAGAAAATCCTTGGTTGATTAGTAAAAAAAAAGTGGCAGTAGTGGGCTATATTTGGCTCAGGGTAAAACGAAAGGAAAATAAAGTTGAAATAGGGTTATAAGGACACCTTTTCCATAGAAAAATTTGTGGGACACCTTTTCTATAGAAAAAGCTGTTGGGACATCTTTTCTATAGAAAAACTTTTCTATAGAAAAAAGTTGTTGGGACAACTTTTTTCGATAGAAAAAGTTGATGGAACAACTTTTGTTGGGACAACTTTTCTATAGAAAAAATTGTTGGGACAACTTTTCTATAGAAAAAGTTGTTGGGACAACTTTTCTATAGAAAAAGTTGTTGGGACAACTTTTCTATAGAAAAAGTTGTTGGGACAACTTTTCTATAGAAAAAGTTGTTGGGACAACTTTTTTCTATAGAAAAAGTTGTTGGGACAACTTTTTTCTATAGAAAAAGTTGTTGGGACAACTTTTCTATAGAAAAAGTTGTTGGGGAAACTTTTCTCTATAGAAAAGTTGTTGGGACAACTTTTTTCTATAGAAAAGTTGTTGGGACAACTTTTTTCTATAGAAAAAGTTATTGGGACAACTTTTTTCTATAGAAAAAGTTATTGGGACAACTTTTTTCTATAGAAAAAGTTGTTGGGACAACTTTTTTCTATAGAAAAAGTTGTTGGGACAACTTTTTTCTATAGAAAAAGTTGTTGGGACAACTTTTTTCTATAGAAAAAGTTGTTGGGACAACTTTTTTCTATAAAAAACTTTTTTCTATAGAAAAAGTTGTTGGGACAACTTTTTTCTATAGAAAAAGTTGTTGGGACAACTTTTTTCTATAGAAAAAGTTGTTGGGACAACTTTTTTCTATAGAAAAAGTTGTTGGGACAACTTTTTTCTATAGAAAAAGTTGTTGGGACAACTTTTTTCTATAGAAAAAGTTGTTGGGACAACTTTTTTCTATAGAAAAAGTTGTTGGGACAACTTTTTTCTATAGAAAAAGTTGTTGGGACAACTTTTTTCTATAAAAAACTTTTTTCTATAGAAAAAGTTGTTGGGACAACTTTTTTCTATAGAAAAAGTTGTTGGGACAAATTTTTTCTATAGAAAAAGTTGTGGGGCCAAATTTTTTCTATAGAAAAAGTTGTTGGGACAACTTTTTTCTATGGAAAAAGTTGTTGGGACAACTTTTTTCTATAGAAAAAGTTGTTGGGACAACTTTTTTCTATAGAAAAAGTTGTTGGGACAAATTTTTTCTATAGAAAAAGTAGTTGGGACAAATTTTTTCTATAGAAAAAGTTGTTGGGACAACTTTTTTCTATAGAAAAAGTTGTTGGGACAACTTTTCTATAGAAAAAGTTGTTGGGACAACTTTTTTCTATAGAAAAAGTTGTTGGGACAACTTTTTTCTATAGAAAAAGTTGTTGGGACAACTTTTTTGTCCCAACAACTTTTTTCTATAGAAAAAGTTGTTGGGACAACTTTTTTTATAGAAAAAGTTGTTGGGACAACTTTTTTCTATAGAAAAAGTTGTTGGGACAAATTTTTTCTATAGAAAAAGTAGTTGGGACAAATTTTTTCTATAGAAAAAGTTGTTGGGACAACTTTTTTCTATAGAAAAAGTTGTTGGTACAACTTTTTTCTATAGAAAAAGTTGTTGGGACAATTTTTTCTTTAAAAATAGAGATGTTGAGCTGAAACTTTGCGCAGATTCTTTTTTTGCCCATAAGCAGGTTAAGTTCGCAGATGGTCTATATCGTGTTATAGCCCCCATATAGACCGATCCGCGGATTTAGGGTCTTTGGCCGTAAAAGCCACATTTATTATCCGACATTGCTGAAATTTGGAACAGTAAGTTGTGCTACGCAAGTTGATCTTTTTCTCTAATTTGGCCCAGATCGGTATGGATTTGGTTATAGCTGCCATATAGACCGATGTCTTGACTTAAGGTCTTGGGCCCATAAAAGACGCATTTATTGTCCGATTTCGCCGTAATTTGGGACATTGAGTTGTGTTAGGCCCTGTGTTTCCTTCCCGCAATTTAGAATAGATCACTTTAGATTCCGATATAGCTGCCATATAGACCGATCCCCCGATTTGAGGCCTGTGGACCTTAAAAGGATTATTTATTGTCCAATTTCGCTGAAATTTGGGACAGAGAGTTGAGTTAAGCCTTTTGATATCCTTCCTTAATTTGGCCGAGATCGGTCCAGATTTGGATATAACTGCCTTATAGACCGTTCTCTCGATTTAAGGTTTTTGGCCCATAAAAGGCGCATTTATTGTCCGATTTCGCCGAAATTTGGGGCAGTGAGTTGTATTAGAGCTTTCGACGTCATTTGCCAATTCCATCCAGATCGGTTCAGATTTGGATATAGCTGCCATTTAGACCGATCGCTTAATTTTAGGTTTTGGCCCCATAATTGGTGGATTTTTAATCGATTTCGCTTAAATTTGACACAGTGACTTATGACAGACTTTTTGACATACGTGTCGTTTAGCTGCCATATAGACCGATCTCTCGACTTAAGGTCTTGGGCCCATATAAGGATCATTTATTATCCGATGTTGCCGAAATTTAGAACAGTGAGTGGTCATAGGCCCCTCGACATATTTTGCAATTTGGCCCAGATCGGTGCAGATTTGAATATAGCTGTCATATAGTCCGATTGCTCAATTTTAGGTTTTGGCCCCATAAATGTCGCATTTATAATCCGATTTCGCTGAAATTTGACACAGTGACTCATGTTAGGCTTTTCGACATCCATGTCGTATATGGTTCAGATTGGTCTATATTTGGATATAGCTAAACAAAAAGACTAATATTTTGTTCTACAAAATTAAACAATGACTTGTACTTATGATCCAAATCGGACCATATTTCAACATACCTGCTATGGGGCATTATTTATGAATTTTTAGCCGGATTATGACGAAAGGTTGTTTACACATATCCCCGAGGTGGTGGGTATCCAAAGTTCGACCCGGCCGAACTTAATGTCTTTTTTCCTGGTTTTCTATAAAAAAAAATGTTGTCCCAACAATGTGTGTGGTTTTACTTCGCATTGTTGTGTGTGTGTTTTCACCAAGGTTCCCCAACTCTGAGTTTTCGGCTCGTAATTGCATTTTATCTAAAGCTTAACAACGAGCATTGCTAAGAACTTATAATTTTATTGTGAATTAATAAATGTATGTAGCTATGTACATATGTAGGCTTGAGTGTAGATCTGCGGCGACATACATTTTACGGAGCTGATATCACAATTAATCCGTTAAAGGTGCGATAAAAATTGATTTCATTTAGCAAAGCTTAAATGTATAAGCAAATGTACACATAGATACTGACACACTCACACACACACACACACACACACATGCATGTGTAATGTGGCTTGTGATTTTTCGCCTTGGTGCTGTGTTGTAGTTGTTATTGTGGTTGATGTTGCATGGCTGGGTAATCGGGCAATGGAAATGGTTAATGGGACGACGATTGACTAAATGAATGACTGAAGACTGTGTGTGGACTACTTGCTGGGGGGCGGGGGGCCCTGTGTTGGTGGCGTGTTTGGGTTTTGTTTATCTATGGGATACGTTCTCAGCTGCCAGCAACGCGTCGTGCAATGTTGGTTGTACTCCACACACATGTCTTAGCGAATGTATTAAAAGTTATAATTGATTATGCCGAATAATTATTTTATCTCTTCACACATTCATGCACACACCACAATATAGGCTCCTAACCCAACGACATACCGGCAGACAGACAGACAGACAAAAGTCATCAATGTTTTGATAAAAAAAAAGAAATTAAGTGAAAAAAAAAACTACAAAACCCCCAAAGCACTAAATGACTACAAATCTAAATTAAAACGCCAAAAAAGCAAACTCATGACAAAAATATTCTATGCTTTGGAAAAATAAAAAACCAATTTCACAATCCGTTCCATTCGATTCTAATAAAGAAAGGCAAAGAAAATATGAAACACATAACAAATCAAATCTCATAATAATCTTAATTCTCCCAACATCTGTTTAGAGTTAAAATTTTTAAAATCTCATAAATAATATTAAGAAAATGTTGAGGGGTGATAGAATTGGCAGCGAGGCGCTTTGGCATCATGGGGCCATCATAAACAACAACACCTTTGGACGCAACACCCGGCTGCCATCCACAATGCCAGAAGCAGCAACTGTGCACAAGAGCAGCATTAGCAGATAAAATGTCACAGATTTAGCATCTGATCCCCTGACAAGTGTAAAAAGCTTAAATAGAAATCTGTGATGCCCTAGATCACTGTGAATGATATTGGGACGCGATATCATTCCAATATACGATGTGTAGGCTTAGGGAAATCTAAAGATGAACTATGGAAATTTTTTTAGTACCACCACTAAAGGACATAATATGTACATTGGACAATCCCATCATACAAAGGAGACACAAATATTGGGTTGCCCAAAAAGTAATTGCGGATTTTTCATATAGTCGGCGATGACAAATTTTTTCACAGCTTGTGACTCTGTAATTGCATTCTTTCTTTTGTCAGTTATCAGCTGTTACTTTTAGCTTGCTTTAGAAAAAAAAGTGTAAAAAAAGTATATTTGATTAAAGTTCATTCTAAGTTTTATTAAAAATGCATTTACTTTCTTTTAAAAAATCCGCAATTACTTATTGGGCAACCCAATACATTTTATTTTATAGGTTTTAACTATTATCTGGTTTTAACTGCAGCAAATATGGCTCTCATATAAACTGCTCTCCTTATTGATTTCTTGAGCTCATTCAGTGCGCAATTATTATCCGAATTGGCTAAAGTTTTGCACACTAAATGCTCCAACCAACCGCCAACTTTCATGCCAAGTATGATTCAAATCGGTTTGTAAACGAGTAAATCGATCCCTTCAAGAAGTCAAATCGAGAGATAGGCTTAGCAATATCAGATTATAGACCGATTTGGGCCGTACCTGTCACGATTGTTGGAATATACAACAGCACATTGCGTTCAAAATTTCGTGTCAAATCGGATAAGTATTGCACCATTTAGGTGTTCAAAAAGTAAAACCGGGAGATCGGTTAAAATGGGAGCTCTATCAGGTTATGCACCAATTCAAATCATATTTGGAGTGGATGTTAGCGGTTAATGAAAAGGTCGGTTTGCAAAGTTTTAGCCAAATCGGATAATAATTGCGCTCTGTAATTGACCTCAAGAAATCAAAGCGAAGGAGGTCAACTAATATATGAAAACCTGGGTTCGAATCCTGGCGTGAACATCACACAAAATTTTTCATCTGTGGTTATCCCCTCCTAATGCTGGTGGCATCTGTGAGGTACTTGGCCATATACAAACTTCTTCCCAAAGAGGTGTCGCACTGCGGCACGATGTTCGGACTCGGCTATAAAAAGGAGGCCCCTTATCATCGAGCTTAAACTTGAATCGGACTGCACTCATTGATATGTGAGAAGTTTGCCCCTGTTCCTTAGTGGAATGTTCATGGGCAAAATTTGCATTTGCATTTGAACTTTCCTACAAATTCAATAATTTGCAAGCGTTGTTTGTTTTGTAAGACGACTCATAGTTAAATTTTCGACCAAACTGAAGATGCTTGAGAGTGAAACAAAACACGAAACGTGCTTGAACTGTTTAGACCAGTGTTGCCTAGTAGATAATAGCTAAAAAAAATCACCCTTTATGTTATCCATATGTTACTTTCCTGACAGACCACCGCTTGGATGTTTTTTGAGGATGTGGCAACTCGCCATTTTAGTAGATTGGATATCAGTTTTCTGCTCTACTCCCAAAGACTTTCAATTCAAGTACATATTGGCTTCATCGTGTCAAATGTTTGTTTTGGGGGTTTTGAGGGTTGGGCTGAGGTCTTAGACTAATATTTCAAGGTGTTGCAAACGGAATGGTGAAATTAGTATACCTCCATCCTATGGTGGAGGGTATAAAAATTGTCTTCAACTAATCTATTACCGAGATATGGCATTTTTGAAAATTTGTTCAAGGAGAGGGTTCATTCCCCTTCAGGTAACACAAATAAGGTACACAGATAAAAATAATTTTGAAAAACAACAACTTTGGTCGAAAAAAACAACTACGAAAATTGTTAAGTTTCCTGCAACAATTTAGTTTGAATTTCAACAACCCAAAGTACAAATTTTTTGTTGAAAGGCAATCATTTTTTGTTAAAAGGGACTCTTATATATTATCTACATATAACAACAACAATATATCCATTGGCAAGGCAAAAAACCATCTAACCAGCCAACTGGGCTCAAGAAATCAAATCGGGAGATCGGTTTATATGGGAGCTATATCACATAAGTCAAATTGGGAGATCAGTTTAAACGGGAACCATATCAGGTTATAGACCGATTTAGACCGTACTTGGCACAGTTGTTGGAAGTCGCAACAGAACACCGCATGCAAAATTTCAACCAAATCGGAAACATTGTGGTTTCTAGGGGGTCAAGAATTCAAAACGAGAGATCGATTTATATCGGAGCCATATCTAAATCTGAACCGATATGGCCCATTTGCAGTCCCCAACGCCCTACATCAATATCTAGAATTTGTGTAAAATGTCAAGTAGTTGGCTTTACGCGTTCTATCGCTATCATGATTTCGTCAGGATGACGAACGGACATGGCTAGATCGATTCAGAACGTCGAGACGATGAAGAATATATATACTTTATGGGGTCTTGGACGAATATTTCGAGGTGTTACAAACGGAATGACTAGATTAGTATATCCCAATCCTATAGTGGTGAGTATAAAAATTAAGTATTTCAACGGCGGTCAAAACTGGTAAATTTCATCGCTCTTAGGATTCGATATGCGATACTTGCCTCCTTACTATTTTGTTTGGCCATGACTTGGGGCTATGTGCAAATTAACTTTGTTTTTGTTCCCACCACCATATGATGGGGTATACAAATATTGTCATTTCGTTTGTAACACCTCGAAATGTTGATCATGGGCCCCATAAAGCATATTTATTCTGGATCGTCTCGACATTCTGATTCGATCTACCATGTCAAATCACGATAGAGTCAAACGCGGAAAGCTTGCCGCTTGAAAAAATGCACAGGTACTTAGTGTTGATGTATTGTAGGTCGTTGGGGATTGCAAATGGGCCATATAGGTTCAGATTTGGATATAGCTCCCCTATAAACCGATCTCCCGATTTGATTTCTTGAGCCCTGGAAATTGAAATTTCCTTTGATTTGACAATAATATTGCACATGGTGTTGTGTTACGACTCTTAACAACTGTGGTCCAAATCGGTCGAGAACATGATATAACTACCATATAAACCGATCTCCCGATTTGACTTCTTGAGCCCCTGGAAGCCTCAATTTTCATCCGATTGTGCCAAGTACCATCTGAATCGGTCAAGAAACTGATATCTTATATATAAAAATCAAATTTTGGTTTGTTTGTAGGTTTGTGTGTTCCTTATAGACTCAGAAACGGCTGAACCGATTTTCTTGAAATTTTCGCTGATGGTGCATAATGATCCCGTGGCGGAAATAGGGTACTATATTATTGATATCTGAAGGGGGAGCGGACCCTCCCCCTTACCCTAATTTTCAGAAACGCCAGATCTCGGAGATGGCTGGTGCGATTTAAGCCAAATTTTGTGTGCTCTCTTATAGTAACCTACAAACAAAAATTTGGTATCCAAATTTCAGATGGGACGCCAAGGGGGGGGGGGGGGGGGGGCTCACCACAAAACCTACCAAATATATATATACACTTATCACGACAACATGGGACTCAAATGAAAGGTATTCAAGATTAGAAAATGTATCTGATATTGAATTGACGGACCAAGTGTTTGGGAAACCACCCTAAAACGGACATATTTATCGACCATGGCAATATGACACTCAAATGAAAGGTATTTGTGGGTAACATACGAATCTGATATCCAAATGTGGGACCACGTTTCTGGGAGTCCACCACTTCCCCATAACACCCCCCAACCAGGACTTATTTACTAACCATGGGAATATGGGGCTTTAATAAAAGGTATTTCAATGTAGAATACGAATCTGATATCTAAATATGGGACCAAGTGTTTGGGGGGTCGCCCCGAGAACATCCCCCAAAGAAGACAAATTTACGACCATAGCAATATGGGGTTCAAATGAAAGATCTTTGGAAGTAAAGCACGAATCTGATATCAATGTTCGGAAAACGTGTCTAGGGGGCCACCCCACCCCATAACACCACCCAAATGGGTAGTATTTGCTGACCATTGCAATATGAGCCTCAAATAAGAGGTATTTTAGAGTAGAACATGAATCTGATATATATTTTCAAAGCCAAGTCACTGAGTGGCTGCCCCACTCTCCAAAACACCCCCTTAACCGTTCATGTTTGCCGACTATGGAACAATGGAGCTCAAATGAAAGGTTTTTGGGAGTAGGCCATGAATCTGACATCAACATTCGGGACCAACTGTCTAGGGGACGTCCCACCACCATAACAACCCCCAAGTAGTATGTATTTGCTCACCAAGACAATTTGGGTCTTCTAGACAGTGGAGCTCGATATTCATAGCTTTTAGGGCCCATAGCCCAAACCGGACATATTCGCTGGCTTTCCCAATAAGGGGTTTAAGTGAATGGTATTTGAATTTAGAAACCGAATTTGATATCCAATTTTGAGGCCAATCGCAATATGGGGTTCACATATATGAGAATACAGCACGTTGCTGATATATTTTCAGGGTTTAGTGATTGGGGGACCACCCGATTCCCCAAAACATCCCTAAATCAGGCATATTACCGACCATGTCAATGTGGGGCTTAAATAAAAGGAATTGGGGGGTAGAGGAAGAATTGATACTCACTTTCGGGATCAATTTGCGGGGGGTCTACCCCTTTCCCAAAATACCCCACAAATAGCAATTTTTTATTGACCATCGCAATATGTGGCTCACATAAATGTATTTGTGAGTAGAATATGGACCGTGTATTCAAGGCATCACCCCTTTCCCAACACCCCCAATGAGTAAAAATTTTTCGACCATGCCAATATGTGGCTCAACACCCCCAATGAGTAAAAATTTTTCGACCAGCCAATATGTGGCTAAAATGAAAGGTATTTGAGATTAGAAAACGAATTGTATAACCAATTTTGGGAGTATGTGTGTGAGGGACGCTTCATCCTGTAAACTCCCCGCATACCCAATGGCAATATGGGGTTTAAATAAATGGTATTTGAAAGAAGAGCCTCAATTTGCATCCGATTTGGCTAAAATTTTGCACATAGTGTTCTGGTATGACTCCCAAAAACGGTGCCAAGTACGGTCTGAATCGGTCTTTAACTTGATATAGCTCCCATAAACCGTTCGCCCGATTTAACTTCTTGAGGCCTACAAGCCGCCATTTTTGTCCGATTTTGGCTGTAATGCATCTCAATAACTGTGCTAAGTAGGGTCTAAATCGGTCTTTAACCAAAAATTGCTCCCATATTTTAGCAGAATTCATGTTGATGGGTTCCCAAGATTCGACCCGGCCGAACTTAGCAGGCTTTTACTTGATAACGCTGTACTCGTTCTGGACTACAGTATAGTAGCCTAGCAGTAAGCGGTTTATGTCGATAACCAATTTTTCACACTTTTTTAACAGTGCCGCTTGGGGAATATCAAGGTGGTACCTTTAACAAGGACCTCCAGGGCCATGTAGCGCAAAGGTTAGCATGTCCGCCTATAACGCTGAACGCCTGGGTTCGAATCCTGGCGCAAACATCAGAAAAAATTTTCAGCGGTGGCTATCTCCTCCTAATGATGGCGACATTTGTGAGGTACTATGCTATGGTAAAACTTCTCCCAAAAGAGGTGTCGCATTGCGGCACGCCTTTTGGACTCGGCTATGAAAAGGAGGCCCCTTATCATTGAGTTTGAAATTTGAATCGGACAGCATTCAGGGATACGTAAGAAGTTTGCCCTAGTTCCTTAGTGGAATGTTCATGAGCAAATTTGCAATTTACCTTTAGCCAGCTAACAAGATGCTCGCAGCCGAATACGAATGTAGTAAATTAACCCATTTTAATTTGACAAAAGCTTTATATGATTGTAAATTATCCAATACTACTCTCAACCACCTATTGTCACACTTTCCACTTGTTTTCGCTCATATTTTCGACACATATGTATCTTCCCATTGGTGGATGCTTTAAACACATAGTCGTAAAAGTTATAACAAATCCCCATGTTTTTAATTTCTTTTCTTAATGTTTTTCTTCTTTTTTCTCCAAATATCGTTATAAGCATTTTTAGATTTTTTTCTTCTCTCAAAATATCAAACACTGATCAAGCGACCCGATACGATTTGGGCTTCTGCATGGTATTTAAGGAATTTCGTTGCTTTTGCTCTTTCATTTTTTTTTTTTGTTTCGAGAGAGGGGGGTAGATTATTCATTTATAAAAAGATATCATTAACGAAATATTTGAAATCATTAAATCATATTCTTTCAGGTCCATAGATTTAATCGGCCAATACAAGATAGGGAGAAGAAACATGTCCATAACACGTTGCTGCATCGCAGATTCTGGTGTTTGTCCCAGGGTATGGCTGGCTACTGGTTGGCTGTTTAAACTTTTTTTTCGGTTGGATTTTTTTTTTATAAAATATAATCTTTCACACAGTTAATAAGCTCAATGATTTCAGTCAGTGTATCAGGAATTTAATTCTTTTGCTTCGAGCTATTGTAGTTTTCCAAATATCTTCCATGTGCTGATGAGAAATCATAATCGTCTGCAACATCATAGCCCAGATCATCAATCGGTATGTCCGCCTTTCGTTTCTACAATTTCTTGATGTGGCCTCAAATATTTCGGCTTTTCGAACATGTTTTAGCTACCGAATTACCAAGGAGAACATACATGGTGTAAGAATAACCACCTTAGTTTGGTTTTTGGGCGCACAATATTGAAAAGTCAAGTGGGTATGCTACACTCTACAAAATGTTCAGCGTAAAGGTAAGGGAATAAAGTAGTAAAGGTTAGGAAGCCAAAAATGTAAATTTGTATATCCTTCACCGTAGGATGGGGGTATACTAATTTCGTCATTCTGTATGTAACTACTCGAAATATTCGTCTAAGTGACATTCTATGTCGATCTAGCCATGTCTGACTGTCCGTCCGTCCGTCTGTCTTTCGAAATCACGCTTACTTTCGAAGAGTAAAGCCAGCCGCTTGAAATTTTCCACAAATACTTCTCATTAGTGTGGGTCGGTTGGGATTGTAAATGGGCCATATCGGTACATGTTTTAATATACCTGCCATATAAACCGATCTTGGTTCTTGACTTCTTAAGCCTCTAGAGGGCGCAACTCTCATGCGATTGGAATGAAAATTTGCATGACGTGCTTTGTTATGATATCCAATAGCTGTGCCAAGTATGGTTCAAATTGGTCCATAAACTGATATAGCTGCCATATAAACCGATCTTGAATATTTACTTCTTGAGCCACTAGAGGGCGTAATTCTTATCCGATTGGAATGAAATTTCGCACGACGTGTTCTGTTATGATATCCAATAGCTGTACCAAGTATGGTTCAAATCGGTTCATTACCTGATATAGCTGCCATATAACCCGATCTTGGGTCTTGAATTCATGAGCCTCTAGAGGGCGCAATTCTTAGCCGATTGGAATGAAATTTTGGATGACGCATTTTGTTATGATATTCAACAACTGTGCCAAAATAGTTTTAAATCGGTCCATAACCTAATATAGCTGTCATATAAACCGATCTGGGGTTTTGACTTCTTGAGCCTCTAGAGTGCGCAATTCCTATCCGATTTGAATGAAATTTTGCACGAAGTATTTTGTTATGATATCCAACAACTGTGCCAAATACGGTTAAAATCGGTGCATAACCTGATATAGCTGTCATATAAACCGAACTGGGAACTTGAGTTCTTGAGCCTCTAGAGGGCGCAATTCCTATCCGATTTGAATGAAATTTAGCATGACGCATTTTGTTATGATATTCAACAACTGTGCCAAAATAGTTTTAAATCGGTCAATATCTTGAAATAACTGCCATATAAACCGATCTTGAGTATTGACTTCTTGAGCTTCTAGAGGGCGCAATTCCTATCCGATTTGGCTGAAATTTAGCATGACGCATTTTGTTATGATATTCAACAACTGTGCCAAAATAGTTTTAAATCAGTCAATATCTTGAAATAACTGCCATATAAACCGATCTTGAGTATTGACTTCTTGAGCTTCTAGAGGGCGCAATTCCTATCCGATTTGAATGAAATTTTGCACGACGTGTTTTGCTATGACTTCCAACAACTGTGCCAAATACGGTTAAAATCGGTGCATAACCTGATATAGCTGTCATATAAACCGAACTGGGAACTTGAGTTCTTGAGCCTTTAGAGGGCGCAATTCCTATCCGATTTGAATGAAATTTTGCACGAAGTATTTTGTTATGATATCCAACAAATGTTCAAAGTATGACTCAAATCGGTCCATAACCTGATGTAGCTGTCATATAAACCGATCTGGGATCTTGATTCTTGAGCCTCTAGAGGTCGCAATTATTATCCGATTTGTCTGAAATTTTGTACAACGAATCGTTTCATGATCATCAACATATGTGTTTATTACGGTCTGAATCGGTCAATAGTCTGATACAGCTCCCATATAAATCGATATCTCTATTTTACTTCTTGAGCCCCACAAAGGGCGCAATTCTTACTCGAATTGGCTTATATTTTACACAGGTCTCCAGCATATAATTTAATTGTGGTCCGAACCGGACCATATCGCTCTAATAGTAGAGCAAATCTTTTTTTTGCCTAAGAAGAGATGCCAGGAAAAGAACTTGACAAATGCGATCCAATGGGGAGGGTATATAAGATTCGGCCCGGCTGAACTTAGCTACTTGTTAGTAGCTAAGAGAGACACTCTCTATAGAATCTTTGGCAATCAGAATGGGAGGTCCTGTAGGACTTTTTTATGCACTTCACCATCATTGGAGTTCACTGGAATGGGGGTATACTAATTTCATCATTCCTTTTGCAACACATCAAAATATTGATCCTGAGAGCCAACAACGTATATATATTCTTGATCCTCTTGACAATCTCGGCGATTTAGCCATGTCTGTCCGTCCATCTGTCGATCTGTCGAAAGCACGCTAACTTTCAAGGAGGTATAGATTGCCTATCTAGAAATTTTGCACAAATGCTTCTCATTAGTGTAGTTCGGTTTTGATTGCAAATGACTCATATCGGTATAGTTTTGATATAGCTGCCATATAAACCGATCTCGGATAATGACTTCTAAAGCCTCTAGATTTATCTGATTTGACTTAAAATATGAGGTATTTGGTTTGACTTGACCAATAACTGTACTAAGAATGTTCGAAATCGGTTCATAATCTAATGTAGCTGCCGGATAAAGAAAATCTGAAATCTTGACTTTTTGAGCCGCCAGTAGGCAAAAGTGAGTAGCCACACCAAATGTCACGCAAGTCAAGCTCTAGCATTTTGGGAAATTTTGGACAAATGCGACCTGGACCTTGATTACAAGAATATATGAACACATAGACAGACGGACCGACGGACAGACGGACATTGATTCAGAAAGTGAAGATGATCGGTACATTTATCAGTAGGTCCACCTCATCCCCTTTTTAGCATTGCAAACAAATGCACACAGTTTTAATACCCTGTACCACTGTGGTGATGTAGGGTAAAAAAATAGAGACATTGAGCTGAAACTTTGCACAGATTCTTTTTAGTTCATAGACAGGTTAAGTTCGAAGATGGACTATATCTTAATATAGCCCCCCTTAGGCCCATAAAAACCACATTTATTATCTGATTTTGCCGAAATGTGAGACAGTGAGTTGTGTTAGGCCCTTCAACATCCTTCTTCAATTTTGCCTAGATCGGTCAAGATTTGGATATAGCTACCCTATAGAACTCCTCCATAAAAGGCGGATTTATAGTCCGATGTCTCCGAAATTTGGTACAATGAGTTGCAATAAGCCCCTCAACATATTTTTGTAATTTGGCCCAGATCGGTTCAGATTTCGATATAGCTGCCATATAGACCGATCTCTCGATTTAAGGTTTGGGGCCATAATAAGTGCTTTTAATGCCCAATTTCGCTTAAATTTGGGACAGTGAGTTGTGTTAGGCAATTCGACATCCCTCTTTAGATCGGTTCAGATTTGGATATAGCTGTTATATATACCGATCTCTCGATTTAAGATTTTGGGCTCATAAAAGGCGCATTTATTGTCCGATTTAGCTGAAATTTGGGACAGTGAGTTGTGTTAGGCCATTTGACATATTTCTGCAATATGGTCCAAATCGGCCAAGATTTGGATATAGCTGACATATAAACCGATCTCCCGTTTTAAGGTTTTGGGCATATAAAATGTGCAATTTAGCTGAAATTTGGGACAGTGAGTTGTTTTACGCCTTTCGACATCTTCCTTTAATTTGGGCCAGATGGCTTCAGATTTGGATATAGCTGACATATAGACCGATATCTCGATTTAAGGTTTTGGGTCCATAAAAGGCGCATTTATTGTCCGATGTTGCCGAAATTTGGGACAGTGGGTTTTAATAGGACCCTCGACATATTTTTGCAATTTGGTCCAAATAGCTCAAGATTTGGATATAGCTGCCATACAGACCGATCTCTCGATTTAAGGTTTTGGGCCAATAAAATATGCTTTTATTGTCCAATTTCGCCGAAATTTGGAATAGTGAGTTGTGTAAGGCCCTTCGATATCCCTTTTCAAATTGGTCCAGATTGGTTCAGATTTGGATATAGCTGCCATATAGACCGATCTCTCGATTTAGTTTCTTGGGCCAATAAAATGAGTATTTATTGTCTGATTTCGCCGAAATTTGGGCAAGTGAGTTGTTTAAGGCCCCTCGACATCTCTTTTCAATGTGGCTCAGATCAGTCCAGATTTGAATATTGCTGCCATATAGACCAATCTCTCGATGTAAAGTCTTGGCCCCTTATGAGGCACATTTATAATCCGATTTAACTAAAATTTGACACAGTGACTTATATTAGCCTTTTCGACATCCGTGTCGTATATGGTTCAGATTTGGTCCAAATCCGACCATATTTCTATATAGCTGCCTAGAGGGGCAAAAATTAAGCATTTTTTACCGGATTATGACGAAAGGTGGTTTACATCTATATATACCCAAGGTGTTGGGTATCTAAAGTTCGGCCCGGCCAAACGTAACGCCTTTTTACTTGTTAAATCCTACACAGCTACTGTGGTACAGGGTATAACAACTTAGTGATTTTATTTGTAACACCCAGAAGGGAGAGAGATAGACCCATTGATAATTATACCGATCGACTTAGAATAACTTTCTGATTCGATTTAGCTATGTCCGCCTGTCTGTCCGTCTGTCCATGATAATTTGTGTACAAACTGCAGGTCGCAGTTTTCATCTGATCGTCTTAAAATTTGGTAAGTCATGTTTTTCAGCTTTTAGCCGAAGCGTATTGAAATTGGAAAAAATTGGTTCAATGTTGGATATAGATGTGTTTGTCCGATTTACTTATAGGGTAGGTGTAGGGTATTATACAGTCGCCACCACCCGACTTTTGTCCTTCTTTACTGGTTTTTCATTATTTTAAGTTGTAACTTAACTTATGCTTGCCTTAATTTTTAATATACGAAAATTCACCCCATTTTTCTCGAGTGTATCCACCATTGCCCTCTTTTGAAACGAAAAAGTTAAACGAAATGTTCTAGCCTTAATTTTTGGGAATGAATTATTATAATTTTAATTTCCTCCCAATGTCCCCCTAATCCCTTACCCCCCTATCACCAAACATTCTCTGTCTGGAATAGACCCGGGTTTTTTTTTTTTTCTTAGGGATTCTTCATAAATTGTTGTAGTTGTGACTGAAACTGTCTGTTTCTGTTATTAGGCGAGATTTTATTCAGACGTTTTTCTTGTTTGTTGTTGTTTCTCCTTATTTCGGTATATCCCACATAATGTGCGTAACTCAGCGTAGCGCGTTTAACGCTACCGTTGGCAGTGTCCATAATGATGCTGAGCTGATGCTGGTATTGATGCTGTTGCCGCTGCCTCTGTGTGTCCCATAGGTGATTATGAAATGATTAGGCGTGTTAATTTATATTTTTCAACACTTTCGGGTGGTAAAGACGACAGATGATGCATGTGTATGCCTAACCCGTGCTAGCGTGTGTAAGAATGTGGCCGGCAGCCCGCCCCAATAACGTTATGGCTGATGGGATGAGATGGCCATTGGGGTTAGATAGAATTGGATTTTCCCCCCACTTCTTTCGTTGGGAATAGAACACAAAATTGGTATTCGTTTTTTGATTTTCTTCTACAATATTTTTTCATTTGGATGTTTTCTCATTTAACTCGCTGTGTTGATGCCGCTGTCTCTTTGTCGCGGTCTAAATCATATTTCGAAAATGATTTATCGAAGCGTGTGATATGGACATTGTAACGAAGCGTATTATTAAAATATTTCCATGTCATAAACATGATAATATATTGCATATTGGACAAGGTGCAGCGAATGAAACAAATAAAATTAAATGAGAAATATCTTGGCTTTTATCGAAATTCAAAATAGCGCACCTAACATCTGGTGGGTTAAGATATTTGAACATAAGGAAGGCTCTATCTCAAAGCAAAATGAGCATAGTTTTCTTGTAGCTTGTGGAAAATAAAGAGCATATTTTTACTATAAAAAGGGGATAAAGAAATGAAAACAAACTCGATATTTTTGGCCTAAAAGAGAAGCATATTAGCCCTAGCAATGTAGTTTATTTTACAAAAATTAATGCAAATAAACCTCAAATCCCATGCAGGAGGGTATAAAAACATATTTAAATTTTATAAAAAAAATGTGAAAACATTGGAACCTTTCTATAAGAGATTGGTAAGTCTTCGCCACATTAACTTTCTACGCACATTTTTATTCATACAGCATTCGAGGTTCATGCGACGCCTATATTCTCCATTAACGCAAACTGGTCCATATATTTTACGAAGTATCTTCTCTCAAACACTCCAAGTACCCATGCCTCAGAACCATATAACTATATGGGTAGTATCAGTGTCTTGTATAGTGTAATCTTTGTCAGTCGAGAGATGGCCTTGTTTCTAAACTGCTTACTTAGTCCAAAGTAACATCTGTTTGCCAGTATTATTATTATCGCTATATTTCAAAACTGGTGTCATTCGTTTCAGTTACGGCGGGGCCGAAGTAGATTTAGTCTCAAAGTAGATTTGATCTCAAAGTTCTGGTTACCAACTTTCTCCATTTTCATTATCTGATTGGAGTTTTGGGAGTTAAACCACACGGGTCTTTTCCAGGACTTGGCGCAGTGTGAAAATCTGGTCCAGACTGGATTTACCAGGTCTAAAGCCGCATTGATAGGGCCCAATTATCTCATTGACTTTAGGTTTTAATCTTTCACAGAGTACACTCAAGATGGGGTGGAGACTTATTCCTCTGTAGTTGACACATTCAGTCTAGAGCTAGTAAAATATCAATGGATCTATCGATATATCGATTTTTTGGCTGAATATCGATTAATATTTTTCTGATAAACTTAGATTGAACTTTAATCAAATATATAATTGCCATTTTGTTCGATAACCTTTTGCCATCTTCCTGGCAAATTTAGTATTCCACGCTCATAGAACTTCTGGCCCTTATCTGCAAAAAACTGAACCAAGTGCGATTTTATAGCCTCATCATTGCCGGAAGTTTTACCATTTAAGGAGTTCTGCAAAGATCGAAATAAATGGTAGTCTGATGGTGCAAGGTCAGGGCTATATGGTGGATGCATCAAAAGTTCCCAGCCAAGCTCACTCAGTTTTTGGCGAGTGACCAAAGATGTGTCCGGTCTAGCGTTGTCCTGGTGGAATATGACGCCTTTACGATTGACCAATTCTGGTCGCTTCTCCGTGATGGCTGTATTCAATTTGTCCAATTGTTGACAGTAAACATACGAATTAATCGTTTGGTTCCTTGGAAGCAGCTCAAAATGTACCACACCCTTCCAATCCCACCAAACAGACAGCATAACCTTCTTTTAGTGGATATCAGTCTTTGAAGTGGTTTGAACTGTTTCACCATGCTTGGACCATGATTGTTTTCGACTAACGTTGTTGTAAACAATCCATTGTTCATCTCCAGTTATGATTCGTTTTAAAAACGGATCGAATTCATTGCGTTTAAGGTGCATATCACAAGCGTTGATTCGGTTTGTTAAATGAATTTCTTTCAATACATGTTGTACCCATATTAAAATTGACGCCAAACAAACAAATGTAAACAAAATTTAGCGCACTTTTTTTCTAAAGCAAGCTAAAAGTAACAGCTGATAACTGACAGAAGAAAGAATGAAATTACAGAGTCACAAGCCGTTGAAAAAATTTGTCAACGCCGACTATATAACTACTATATTACCGACAATTACTTTTTGGCCAACCCAATAAAACGAATGACACGAGTTTTGAAATAAAGGTAAGAATAATACTGGCAAACAGATGCTACTTTGGATTAAGTAAGCAGTTTGGAAACAAGGCCACCTCTCGACAGACGAAGATTGCACTACAGAAGACACTGATACTAACTGTATTGTTATATTGTTCTGAGGCATGGGTACTTCGAGTGTTTGAGAGAAAGATGCTTCGTAAAATACTGCTTCGTAGGGTATTATAAAGTCGGCGCCTCCCGACGTTTGCCTTCCCTTACTGGTTTATGTTTTACCCTCCACCATAGGGTGAGGATATACTAATTTCGTCATCCCGTTCATTACCCCCATACAGTACATATACTCTTGAGAGCCATGACTATTTAAGTCGATCTAGCCATGCCCGCCCGTACTCTATCTCTTGAAGCAGTAAAGCTAAGCGCTTGAAATTTTGCACAAATACCTCCCATAAGTGTAGGTCGTTTTGGATTGTGAATGGGACATATCGGCCCATGTTTTGATATAGCTGCCAAATAAGCCGATCTTGGGTATTAACTTCTTGAGCCACTAGAGGGCGCCATTGTTATCCGATTTGGCTGAAATTTTGCATGAGGTGTTTTGTTATGACTTTCAACAACTGTGCCAAGAATAGTTGAAATCGGTCCATAACCTGATATTGCTGCCATATAAACCGATCTGGGGTCTTGACTTCTTGAGCCACTAGAGAGCACAATTCTTATCCGCTTTGGTTGAAATTTTGCATGAGGTGTTTTTTTTAGGACTTCCAACAACTATGCTGAGGATGGTTCAAATCGGTCCATAACCTGATATAGCTGTCATATAAACCTATCTGGGGTCTTGACTTCTTGAGCCACTAGAGGGCGCAATTATTATCCGATTTGCCTGAAATTTTGTACGACGGATCCTCTCATGACCATCAACATATGTGTTTATTATGGTCTGAATCGGTCTATAGCCTTATACAGCTCCCATATAAATCGATCTCTTTATTTTACTTCTTGAGCCCCCAAAGGGCGCAATTTTTATCCGATTTGGCTGACATTTT
The DNA here is from genome assembly GCF_963082655.1 of Stomoxys calcitrans. NCBI lineage: Eukaryota > Metazoa > Arthropoda > Insecta > Diptera > Muscidae > Stomoxys > Stomoxys calcitrans. The sequence goes on along the minus strand of NC_081556.1, from coordinate 133,152,287 downwards.
ACACAGGTCTCCAAGATATAATTTAATTGTGGTCCGAACCGAACCATATCTTAATATCGCTCTAATAGCAGTGCAAATCTTTTCTTTTATAATTTATTTGCCTAAGAAGAGATGCCGGAAAAAGAACTCGACAAATGCGATCCATGGTGGAGGGTATATAAGATTCGGCCCGACCGAACCTAGCACGCTTTTACTTGTTAAAACTGCAGACTTTTGTCAAGCCAATTATTTCCCAACAAAGGACCTTATATGGCAAAAAAGAAATGTTTATTTAAGTAGTTTGCGTCGTCCATGTTACATTGATACATCACTTTTAACTCAAACTAAAATTTTTCCATGACATCTCTATTTATACCCTACACCACTACTGTGGTACAGGGTAGTATAACTTAGTTAATTAGTTTGTAACACCCAAAAGGAAGAAAGATAGAACCCTTGAAAATATAACGATCGACTCAGAATCACTTTCTGATGCGATTTAGCTATGTCCCTCTGTCTGTTCATCCGTCTGTCGATGTTAATTTGTGTACAAACTACAGGTCGCAATTTTCATCCAATCGTCTGCAAATTTGGTATGGGCATGTTTTTCAGCCTAGAAACAAAGCCTATTAAAATTGGAAAACATCGGTTCAGATTTGGATATAGCTCCCATATATATGTTCGTCCGATTTCCAGTAATACAGCAATAAAATAGTCATTTGTTAAACGATTCTCTCGAAATTCGGCAGGAAGGATTTTCTTATGACTCTCCATATTACTGGTGAATTTCATAGAAATCGGTTCAGATTTGGTTATAGCTCCCATACATATGTTCGTCCGATTTCCAGTAATACAGCAATCAAATGGTCATTTGTTGACTGATTCTCTTGAAATTTTGCAGGAATTATTTTCTTATGTTTCTCAATAGTATGGGTAAATTTCATAAAAATCGGTTCAAATTTGGATATAGCTCCCATATATATGTTCGTTCGATTTTCAGTAATAATGCAATAAAATTATCATTTGTTAAACGATGCTCTCGAAATTTAGCAGGAAGGATTTTTTTTGTAACTCTCGATATTTAAATTGAATATTATAGAAGTCGGTTCAGATTTGGATATAGCTTCCATATATATGTTCGTCCGATTTCCAGTAATACAGCAATAAAATGGTCATTTGTAAAACGATTCTCTCGAAATTCGGCAGGAAGGATTTTCTTATGACTCTCCATATTACTGGTGAATTTCATAGAAATCGGTTCAGACTTGGATATAGCTCCCATATATATGTTCGTCCGATTTCCAGTAATACAGCAATAAAATGGTCATTTTCCTATGACTGATACTCTTGAAATTTAGCAGAAGGGATTTTCTTATGACTCTCAATAGTATTGGTGAATTTCATAAAAATCGGTTCAGATTTAGATATAGCTCCCATATATATGTTCGTCCGATTCGCATGAATACAACAATAAAATGGTCATTTGTTGACTGATTGTTTTGAAATTTGGTAGGAATGGTTTTCCTATGACTCTCAATAGTATTGGTTAATTTCATAAAAATCGGTTCAGATTTAGATATAGCTCCCATATAAATGTTCGTCCGATTTGCAATAATACAGCAATAAAATGGTCATTTGTTGACTGATTCTCTTGAAATTTGGTAGGAATGATTTTCTTATGTCTCTCAATAGTATTGGCGAATTTCAAAAAAATCGGTTCAGATTTGGATATAGATCCCATATATATGTTTTTCCGATTTGCAGTAATACAGCAATAAAATGGTCATTTTTTAACCGATTCTCTCGAATCTGATTGTTTAATTTGTTACCAATCTAAAAACATCCACCAAAGTTCATCAAAATTGGTCCAGAATTGAATATAGCTCCCACATTGTGGTTAAAGGGTAGGTGTAGGGTATTATAAAGACGGACACCGCCCGACTTTTGCCCTTCCTTACTGGTTTTGGATACTTTTGCTACCCATTTGGAAATTGTCAATCAAATTTCAAGAAAAACTAATTTTGTAAGTTAATTTTCGACACTCCCTACAAAACTAAAAATTTTAATAAGTTTTTCGGTCACTATTAGATACCGATTAAAAGTTGATTAAATTTTAAGTGTTGGCAAAATATCACCTGATGTATGTAGTGCCAGTATCTACATATATATATATGCTGATAGCCCTCCATAAGTTATCAAACAGATTTTGTTTAATGCCGTTTTAATCGATTCTTAGCGGATTATATATAAATTACTTCATAACTAAATGCCGACGGCTAAAATGTGACTTTCGAAAATTATGGAAGGCTAATCTTGTGTCGTGAATGGGGTCATATGATATCTTATGCCGCCGCTCCAAAGTAAAGACAGTCTACAAGATACCTATCTATTGGGCGCATTGTGAGGGGTAGGAGACAGACGTAGAGAAAGAAGAAGCAAAAATCCCCTTGCTCGTGTTTTTCCCAACAATAAAAAGATTAAGAGCTTAAAATTCTTGCATGGGCTATGGCTATGAACTAAGCGTCTACTTCTTCGTCTTCTTCTTGGCTGTAGTCACTTAAAATATGCCGATGACTACGACGACACATTGATACAGTGGCAGTGCCTTGCATGGTTTATTGTTTTTGTCTCATAATTATATATGTTAGTTATTCATAAGTATATTAATCCCCGACAGTGTTGGTCCAGACCCCAAATCCGTTTATTTAAATGCTGCTGATGTTTTCCATACTGACTGACTTAGTTTGAATGTTTTTTTTTTGCCTTCTTTCCACGTTAGTTTCGATATCGATAGAGAAGGGAGCCAACAAACACAAAACACCAAGAAACCACAAGAAAAGGCTTTGTTTCCTGAGTTGCGACTAGTCTATGGCAACAGAGAGAGAGAGAGAGAGGCAGAGGGAGGCAGGCCAGGCGCAAAGCAAGGCAGATAATATAAAAGCTTAATCACTTTATCACAATAGATTAAATCATTAATTTATTAGTCAGTGTAGTGCGATTTTTTTTGTTTTGTGTTGTTGGCTGAACCAAAAGAAATAAATATCTTCGGCATGCTATGCATGTTAGCATACCCCCCCGTCGAGGGGCTGCATTGTGGCTGAAGATTTAAGACTCTATGAAATGAAACTAAGTTAAAAGTAGATTTACGTTATAAATTCATTTACGTACATATTATCTGTTGGTATTAAAATTTTGTTTTTGTTTTTGTTTTTTTTTTTCTTGTTTTGTTTGCCTAAACATGAGAAATAGACGCTAAACGCGTCTGCTGCTACGTCCGCTGTCACCTTAGCATGAGTAACAACAACGACGCAAAGCGTCTAAGCCTTATCTAAATGTTATTTAGTTTATGTTCGGCGGTGGAGAAATAACCGACTTTTTGTTTTGTTGTTGTTGTTGTTGTTGTGTTGGTTTTTTTTTTTTTTTTTGCTTTCTTACTTTAACATATTATCACAACAATAAAATTAAACGTTTTATAATTGATATACAGACACTTCTATTTTGTTAAATGTTTGTTTTTAGTTAAGTTGTTGTTATTACGCCCTAGAGGGATTGCTCACCAAAGGGTGTTATGGGGGATTTACATGGGGGTGATGGGAATTTATGACTGCAGACTGTGCGGAGATCTCTCAGATAGGAGGTCTCTTGCTATAATACCACAAGACCAACAGCATGAAACTGCCATCAACTACCCACAGTTGAACCAAACAGATTGCATTAAAATCCAAATGACTTGTGCAGGTTCACATGCGTTAATTCAATGAAATAAGAGGCATCACCGTAGCGCACAGCTAAGTTTGTCCGCCTTTGATGCTAAACCCCACCCGCATCAAATCCCGGCGAGAACACTGTGTAGACGGGCCAAAAAAATGGCATGAATCAAAGGATGTCCCCTGGCTCTACAGGATTATGATAGGACAAATACTAACTTAAGCCCCAGCAGTTTAGTGGACGGCATAGGGACCTTACAATCCCATGGCAGCCGTTTATATGTACCGGATTAACTTGATGGACCCTTCATTGGCAAAGGCTGTTGCCCCAGCGTACGCTTTGACCTTTTGATACCCTACACCACTACTGTGGTACAGGGTATTATAACTTAGTGAAATTGTTTGTAACATCCAGAAGGAAGAGAGATAGACCCATTGATAAGTATACGAAGCGACTCAGAATCACATTCTGAATCGATTTAGCTATGTTCGTCTGTCTGTCTGTCCGTTTGTCTATCTGTTTGTCTGTCAGTCTGTCTGTCCGTCTGTCTGTCCGTCTGTCTGTCCGTCTGTCTGTCCGTCTGTCTGTCCGTCTGTCTGTCCGTCTGTCTGTCTGTCCGTCTGTCTGTCTGTCCGTCTGTCTGTCTGTCCGTCCGTCTGTCTGTCCGTCTGTTTGTCCGTCTGTCTGTCCCTCCGTCTGTCCGTCTGCCTGTCTGTCCGTCTGGCCATGTGTACAAACTGCAGTTTTTATCCGATCGTCTTCAAATTTGATACAGGTATGTTTTTCGTCCTAGAGACGAAGCCTATTGAAATTGAAAAAAATCGGTTCAGATTTAGATGTAGCTCACATATATATGTTCGTCCGATTTGCAGTCATAATGCAGTATGGACAATGGACAATGGTCATTAATAAACCAATTCTCTCGAAATTTGGCAGAAAGGATTTTTTTAAGGCTTTCGACATTATTGGTGAATTTCGCAGAAATCGTTCCAGATTTAGATATAGCTGCCATATATATATATCACCCGATTTTCATTTCTATGGTCACTGCAAGCGTCCTTATTCACTAATCTTCCAAAAATTTTTGTACAACTCTTTCCTTTACGACTTTAACAATGTCTATAAAGTTTGGTCAAAATCGGTTCAGATTTAGATATAGCTCCCATATATATGTTCGTCCGATTTGCAGTAATGATTCAATAGAATGGTCATTAGTTAACCAATTCTCTCGAAATTTGGCAGGAGGGATTTTCTCTTGACTTTTGGCAATACTGGTGAATTTCATAGAAATCGGTTCAGATTTATATATAGCTCCTACATATATATCGCCCGATTTTCACTCCTAGAGTCACTGCAAGCGCATTTATTGACCAATCTTCTCAAATTTTTGTACAACGCTTTCCTCGACGACTACCACAATACATGAGAAGTTTGCTCGAAATCGTTTCAGATTAAGATATAGCTCCCCTATATATATGTACGTCCGATTTTGAGAAATATTGCAATAAAGTTCTAATTTGTTACCCAATTCTCTCGAAATTTAGCATAGAGGATTTCCTTATGACTTTCAGCACTACTGATGAGTTTCATTGAAACCGGTCAAGGTTTAGATATAACTGCCTTATATGTATATCGCCCGATATACTGCAAGCGCATTTATTTACCGATCTTGCCAAAATTTTGTACAACGCTTTCCTCGACGACTACCACAAAATCTGAGTTTGCTCGTAATCGGTTCTGATTTAGATACATACATATGTCATTTATCAACCGTAGTTATTACATACTGACCATATTTGCTCCAAATTTTATAAGGATTCAAAATTGTTTCAGGATTGGGTATAGCTCCCACATTGTACTTATAGGGTAGGTACAGGGTATTATACAGCCGGCACAGCCCGACTTTTGCCCTTTCTTACTGGTTTTCGTCGGCACATCTCGGAGTGCCTCCTCCGTATGATTCTAGGGATTGAAAAGAACCCCGGACTGTGCTTCTGATTGGTTTGCCAGAACCGCCTCCATCATCGGTCGGTGTCGGCGAAGTGTAACCGGTGCATCGAGTAGGTACATTTCCGATCTTGCTCTGGCCTTACGTCACTGCGCGATTATAGTCACACTGAATATGTTACAAGGTGCTGTACGAACATAGACAGCAGTGGGTCACAAGCGTCGTCGTCGTCGCTTTCTGCGTCATCGTCGTCGGACTCTGTGACCCTCGACATCTCGCGTGCGGCAATATAATCAACACCAACATCCCAGCCCCAATATTGCCAGGCCGGTATCGGGAAGTGTGTATTTTTTGCAAATGAATTTCAATGGTCTGAGAGGCTGGATAGACGAGATAGTAGATTTAATGAGTCGGAAGAACATATTGGTTGCGGCGATCCAGGAAACAAAGCTGATTAACACCTGCAGAGTGCACAGTTGTCACGAATACAATGCTACGAAAGGATCTCTTAAAGAATGGAGATGAGGTATTGGCCTTCGTGTCAAACCATTCCGTGCGGTAGTGACCCCAACATGGAATGTATGGGGATAGCAGTCTAGTCCGATACTGCCGACATAGAGCTTTATAATGTGTACATACCGCCGGTTGGTTGTTGTGTCCCAATTAATAGCCGAGATTAGTGGCCTACTGTATGGCCATAATCGCCTGGTTCTAGGAGACTTTGATTTGCCTCACATTTCATGGCATTCTCCCCTAGGTAACGACCAGGGGGCATAGCTTTGGCAGAGTAGGTTGAAGGCTCCACGTTTTGTACGGTGAATGAGGATACCTCCACCAGGATAACGAGGAGTTGCAACAGCTCGCCATACATTGCCATTGCATCCCCTGATCTCCTGAGTGACCAATTCTGGCAAGCCGTCATTTCTTTGGGATCAGATCATCTCACCATAATTCTCACCATTGACCGACCAGCTAATTTCATAAACTATGAGCGCCGGACGTTTATCAATCAAAAGAAAGAGAGTAAACCAATTACCGCTTCAGTGAAGTGACAACCCCACCAAATGTGCTAGTTGCCGAGAGGCGCTCCGAGACATCATTAACACAGCAGCGGCACGGTAATCGCAAGTACGGCCCAATTTCCTGACGCAAGCAGTGGTACTAGCAGACAAGGGAAATGGGGTTCGTTGCACGAACCCCACTAACCCCATGTAGCAGCGAGCTGAATCTGAAGATAAACAGGGTAGTCAACGAACATTAATGGAATGTGTGGCTGGAATACTTGGAGCAATAAATGAGGTACCTGCGTAGGCAAACTGTTGTAAGTCACACTGTTAGGTCACTTTCGAACCCCGGAAGAAGAGATGACAGGGCTTCAGTCGCAGTTAGCGACGTAACTGTGACTAAAAAGATGCGTCAGGTTGCTCAACCGTCAATTTATATGGAATCCAAAAGCGAAAAGACTAGGAGAAGAGCCATTCGTCGTATACGTGGTCTCCGAGCCGATGAACAGCCATCACAGTTTACCGTGGTTGAACTTACAAATGTCATTCGTGACTACAAATCATTCAAGCATTGGGCTCCGACGGAATCTCTACATTGAAAAATCTGCATCTATCTGGAGTCGAGTACTTTACAACTGTCCTCAACCTGCCTTTGAACACTCTTATAGTTCCCGATCCCTGAAAGATGGGCAGAGTGATCCCGCTACTGAAGCCGAGAAACGACCCCAGTTTGCTTGAGTCTCTTCTCTCTTCAGCAACCAATATGCTTGAGGCACTACTCCTCCCGAGCCTCGTCGGAGAATTTCCATTCGCCAGGCATCAGCATGGATTTCGAAGGCTGCATAGCACAACAACTGCATTGCATGCTAACACCGTACACATTTGCAGCGGCTTCAATCAGCCCAGTCCATGTAATGGGACTGTCCTCGTGGCACCGGATCTATCGAAGGCATTCGACACGGTCAGCCATGCCAAACTATTTGAGGACATTGCCAACATGTCTCTCCAGCCATGCCTGAAACGCTGGGTCGCGAATTATCTGTATGGTGGGCAGTCTGTTGTCGAATTTTGGGATAATAAATTGAAACACCGTAGAGTGAAACAGGGAGTTCCCCAAGGCGGGGTGATATCTCTAGAACTGTTTAAACTCTGCCTATCCTCCATTCCACCCCCTACAGATGGCATACTAATCGTATCATATGCGGACGAATGTACGATCGTGGCATCAGGACTCCAACGCATTATAGACATCTGCGATAGGTTAAACGTCTGCCTCAACAAACTTGCCGCTTATTTCGCTGAAAGAAATTTAAAAATAACTGCCAACATATATTCAGCCACATTCAGTAGAATAATATTCAGATCTCTCAGAATGCCGCTCTTCGAACTGCGACGATCTCCTCAGTTCTCACGTGGACCGACTCCATCAGGAGACATAACTACAGCACTAGTTTCTGGGCTGTTATCATGGGGAACATCCAAAACATCATCTTGTGGATAGGTATGCAACGTCCAGAAGCCTTAAGGTAGATCTGCATGATCAGGAGCGTGAGGTTCAGCGCTACATGAGAGAATCTCTAGAGCAAGCGGCATATCAAACGGGTCTAGATAACATTCATGCGGACACGGTTGCAGATGCGGAGAATAGCTACCGGGTGAATGTGGTCCTTGGAGAACGACAACCTCCCATTGCACATGAAGAAATTGGCCTCCCCAGGCAAACCAGAGTAGTTCTGGCTCAATAACGATCCGGCATATACAGCCGCCTCAACTCCTACAGAGGAAGGATTGATGCTTACGCTCAGACCCAGATCTCTATGGACGCACCTCACCTTAGTCGCAGAGTTCCTGGATCAACAAAATCAAGCAGACGAAAGATAGAACACAACACACTTCTATTGTACAACAACAACACTACAATACGTTCAGAGAACACGTTCTCTGCCATAGGTGGGACGATGAGGAACACGCCTACCAGGACTATTCTAGATATCCGACCTATACATAAACGAATGCAGTATGAAGCAGTCCCTGCAAATTAAGGCGATGGAAGAGAGGATTGATTATAGAAGGAGTCGGATCGGATTCATGATACGGAACATCAGGACGAGTGCGAGGAACTGCTTGAT